>NW_028234442.1:4841834-4851834 GCF_977035675.1 Penaeus japonicus
CGGTGGGGGGGGGGCATAGAATACGTAATCGGTTAGAAGGGAGAGATTAATATAAGAGGAGAATTTTGGTGCGTGAAGGTTGGGTCTATTGGAGAGGTCCAGCGATGAAAGGGGATATTTTCCAACAGGATTTAAAAGGTTTAGCAAAAAGGATATAGATATATATATTTTACAATATATATATAATATATATATATATATATATTATATATTATATTATTTATATTATATAGATATATATATATATTTATTTATATATATATAATCCTGCAACTTAATAAAAAAAAAGACAAAGATCCATAAAATATAAAAAAATGACTATCTTAAAATTCGAATAAGAACGCCGCCGCGCAGATCACCTGTTTATTTTTCTTTTTTTTTCTTTTAGTTTGTTTATTATTTTTCCTTCTTTTCCTTTCCTTTTTTCTTATCTTTTTTTTTTTTATTTATTTCTCTTTTTCTCCTCTCTTTTTTTTTTTTTTTTTTTCTTCTTTTTTCTTCTTTTCATTTTTGTTGTTTCTTTTTTCTTTTCTTTTTTTTTTTTTTTTCACCTGTCTTGGTTCGCGAAATGTTTTTTTTTTTTGCCCTTTCTCTCGCTGGAAATGAAATAATTCCTGATTCCCTAGACCATCTACATCTACCAGGACCATCCTACCCCCATCCTGCTTCTTCCTAACCTCCTCTACCTCATCCTTCTTCCTCCTTATTACTCACTCCATCATTCTTAATTCTCTTTCACATACCCCTCCCTCTCTTCCCCTTTCCCCTACATTCATGCCCCCCCCCTCTCTCATTCCCTTTTCCCCACATTCATCTTTTCCTTCTCACTCCCTTCCCTTCCCCTTCCCTCCCTTTCCTCTCTTCCTTCCCCTCCCTTTCTTTTCCCTTCCCCCTTCCCTTTCCCTCCCCTTTCCCTTTCCCTTTCCTTTTCCCTTTCCTTTTCCCTTTTCCCTCCCCTTTCCTTTTCCCTTTCTCCTTCCAAACTCCTTTCCCCTTTCTCTTTCTCTTTCCCTTTCCCCTTCCCCTTCCCTTCCCCTTTCCTTCCTCCCTTTCCTTTCCCTTCCCTTTCCATTCCCGATTCCCTTCCCCTTCCCCTTTCCTTCTCCTTCCCCCTTCCTTTCCCTTTCCCTTTCCATTCCCCTCCCCTTCCCTTTTCCCTCCCCTTTCCCCTTTCTCTTTCTCTTTCCCCTTCCCTTTCCCCTTCCCCCTTCCCTTTCCCTTCCTCTCCCCTTTCCCTTCCCCTTCCCCTTTCCCACTCCCCCCCAAAAAAAGGTCCCCCACACTCACGGTGAACTGGAAGGGCGACCCGGGAATGTGCATGTCCTGGAACTTGACGGACACAGTGTGGACACCGAGCTCCTTGGGCACGAAGTTGACCCCGTAGAGCCCGTCCTCGACCTCGGACACCATGGCGTCCTCGGTGATGCCCCCGGGCGAGGTCACGGTGGCCGAGAGGTCGAAGGAGGAGATGCCGGGCAGCTTGAAGGTCAGGCGGCACTGAGAGCCCACCTCGGTCAGCGGGACGGCCTCGCGTTGCCGCTTGATGCGCTCCGTCTGCCGGTTCGAGCCCTCGCCTGTCACCTGCGAGGGGGAGGGGGGGGGCGGCGGTTAGCGATTGATTGGGTGATGAGGGATTGTGTGTGTGTGTGTGTATTGATTGGATTGAGTGATTGATTGGAAGTTTGTTTGAGATGGGCTTAAAAAAGTGTTGTTTATTTCTTGGGATGTTTATGGTACGTGGAAATATATAACTTATATTATCATGATATTTCTGAAGATTATATACAATTTTTCGACTACCGAAACAATGAAATCATGACTCATTAAAAAAAAAGTATTCATGACAAAAAATCAAATCAAGTATATACATCAAAATTAATACCATACGTCCAACAAAGTTTCCTAACGAACAAAGCCTAGCAAGGAAAAAACAAAAAAATACAACAACAACAACAACAATATCGTCAAAATAACACCCCCCCCACAAAAAAAAAAAAAAAAAAAAAAAAAAAAAAAAAAAAAAAAAAAAAAAAAACGAACTAACCTTGACCGTGAAGGGCGAGCCAGGAACATGGTTGTCAGCGAACTTGAGGTTGACGATGTAGTAGCCAGGCTCGGTGGGCTTGTAGCCGATGGTGAGGGTGCCGTCCTCGTTGTCCTGTTGTGACCAATGAGAGGGCGTGATTTAAGGGAATGGGATTGCTTGTTAATAAGGATGAGACACGTTGGAACCGTATCGAATTGTTGGTAAAATGTCGGTGGTAAAGATTATGTCTTTTGGTTTTGCTTAATAATAGTGAGGATTTTTTTTATTTAAATTAACTAGTAATAAAAACTGTCGTCTAACACAGGGACAGTTCCTCTTACAAACCGTCAAATGTCTCTCAAAAATGACAATGAAGTGAAATAATACCACATAGAATCTTAAAAGCAGATAAAAACAATAAAATATACATTTCTCATACAAGCCGTCTAATCTCTCTCTTAAAAAATAATGTACAGAATATTAAAAAAAAAAAGAAAATAAGAAAAAAAGACATTTCCTCACACAAACTATCTACTCTATATTTTTCAAAAAATCTAACAATATCACACATAATCTTAAGAAACAAAAATACAAAATATGATATTTTCAAACACAATAGGTCTAATCTCTCCAAAAACGTGATCAAATAATACCACACAGAACTTTAAATAAATAAGACAGAATAAAAAAATACAAAAGACACAGAATCTACCAAAATAAATAAATAAATAGATAAACAAATAAATAGATAAACAAATAAAAAATAAAAAAATAATAAAAATAATGATAATAAAAATAAATAATAATAAAAAGAGCAAAATAAAATAAAATAAGATGACCATCCCGAGGGCATGCTGACCTTGCACTGGATGTCTGCCTTGGAGGGCCCTTCGATGGAGAGCGAGAGGCCGCCGTAGCCAGCCTCCCTGGTGTCGATGGTGAACTGGTTCTCCTTGTGCGTCACGCCCTCCTTCAGCGCCTCGCCCGTGATCTGCGCGAGGGCGGGAGGGAGAGACACGGGTCAGTGAGGGAAGGAATGGGGGGGGGGTGAGAGTGTGGTGGTAGTGGTGGTGGTGATAATGAGGATGACGATGATGATATCAAATGACAACGGTGGTGAAAATGCTTTGGTTATTGTTGATTTCTTGATAATCCTGTTTTGTATGGTGAGTGTTCACTCTACCAGGGAAGTAATTTGATCTTTGATCCAAACATATAAGGACCGGCCATGATATAGAAGCAAAGCCAACCAGGTAATACTCTGAGGGAAAAGATAGAAAGAAAGAGAGTAAAAGAGATAGTAAGAGAGAGAGAGTAAGAGAGAGTAAAAGAGAGAGAGAGAGAGAGAGAGAGAGAGAGAGAGAGAGAGAGAGAGAGAGAGAGAGAGAGAGAGAGAGAGAGAGCGCCTCCCCCTCCCCTACCCATCCCCCTCCCCTACCCCCCTCTCCCTTGCCAGCGTCCTCACCTTGACCTTGGACGCATCCCCGACTTCCTTCTCGCCGACGGTGATCTTGAAGGGCGAGTTGGCGATGTGGCTTCCCATGCGCTTCACGGACACCAGGTGCTCGCCGACCTCGCGCGGAGTGAACGAGATACCTGCAGGAGGAGGAAGAGGAGGATGAGGAGGAGCAAGAGGAGGAGGGGGGAAGGGAGAGAGAGGGGCGTGGTTAGAATGAGGCTGGTGTGATCTGATGTTCGGGAGAGGTTGTTGGAGGGAAAATGTTGTTGGGAATTTTGCGTCGTTTTGTGACGGTCGTCGAGGGTAAGGGTTGTTGTTGTTGTTGTTAAGACAAAGAAAGGTTGTCGTTTTGATAAGGTCGTTGTTGAGAAAGGTCGTCGCGGGTGAGGTCGTAGTTAATTGTTGTGTTTTGGTGTTTGTATTTTGTTGTTGTCACTGTTGTTTCTTATTTTCTGCAATGATTCATGGAGTGTGTGTGTTTATGGGGAGGAGAGAGTCTACATATCTATATAGATCATTAAGTCAAGATATGAATAACAAAAACATAAACAAAGCATAAATAACGATAAATACAAGTCAAATAATACTCAGAACATGATATTTCAACACGTGACAACTGAAACGAGCAAACAACGTCAACTCGTAAGGAAGCCCCACCGAGATGTCCGTTGGGCAGCTTCTTGAGGAAGCAGGGCTCCTCGAGGCCGGACGGCGCCTGGATGGAGGCGTTGAGGCTCTTGATGTCGGTGTCGGAGATCTTGCCGGGGAAGCTGACCTCGGACTGCGAGCCCACGCTGATCTGGTTCCTCTTCCGCCCCTCGCCGGTCACCTTGACGGAGTACGGCGAGCCCTTGATGTGCTTGTCCGCGAACTTGACGGACACCTTGTACTCGCCGGGGGAGGTGGGCAGGTAGGACACGGACACGGTGCCGTCCTTGTTGTCGTGGCACGAGATCTCCGCCTTGCTCGGCCCTTCCACGGCGAGGGACAGACCGCCTGCTCGACCGGGAGTCCCACGGGGGCGGTGGAGGGAGGGGGGTAGATGGAGGAGGGGGGGAGAGAAAAAGAGGGAGAGAGACAAGGTGGCGGAGACGCCGTTAGTGGAATGAATTGGATTTTTTTTTGAGGGGGGGGGGGGGTTGGAAGTAAAATGATTAGATATATCAATCAGAAATGGAGGTTTATTGGTTTCTTATAATCTAGATATAGTTTAGATACAATGTTTTTTTCCCTATCAACATTTCCTATATATATTTTTTTTTAAACAGAGTGAAAGAGTTGAAACTAAGGTCGTTTGCCTTTAAACTTGTGTGTGAAAATGAGTCGTTTTTAATAAATTCACAGCTATCATATGTACCAGGACAAACTAATCAAAATAATTAAAACGAACGTAATTAATCAGTCATGGCATTAGTGGGTGAAGCCAGAAAAAACGCCTTTGGTTAGTTGTAATTTGCTTCACTCAACACACAATAATTATGTTTGTTTTTAACTAAGGGCACGTGACTATTAGCGGTTATGCAAATGGGCATCTTTCTGGTATATACCCTTTTCTATTACGGGTAATATTTCTAATGTACAGTAATTTCTGTCTTTCAGTTTCTCTCCATTGTATGATTATGTAGCAAATAATGATTTTCATTAAATTCAACTGTTTTTTTTTTCTTTTTTTTTTTCTTTCATAATATCACATCTGCAAAGTTTTTTAAGAAGGTAAAAAAACGTGAAATATTTATCAAACCCTGAATGACCAGGCAATATCATTGACAATCATACAAATTTCCAAAACATTATTACATCAAATATTCTCCTTAATTAATCCTTCGTTTGACATGCCCATATATCTAAACAGATTAGTCTTAGTTACAGCAGATTGAATGAAAATCCTACTTTAAGCTTTAGTCTTATCATTATTTAAAGGAAAAAAAATAACGTAATTAAAAAACTAAACTTTTGCCATGTAACACCACTCAAAGCTTGAAAAATCGTGAGCGTGAAGAACAGTTAGAACAAAACTTGTGACATAACAAACGCGTACAAGAACAACGACCACGGACTTAAAATACGATCACATACGGAAACAAAATATATATTATGATTGATTTTTTTTTTCAAATGGTAAACTAAAATGAAAATGTATGTAAAGAAAAAAAAATACGACGGAAATTATAAATCAAAATATTGACACCATCATTGGAGGAAGGTGAAGGGGGGGGGGGGGGTAAATTACCCTGTTCCGTAGGGATCTAACGGTTGTTTACAAATAAACAAATATACAAAATGATAAATAAATAATGATTTTGACTACACATGGTAAAGAAACAGTTATTGGCAAATCTTCAGATGAGTTTTTTTTTTTTTTTTGTAGATGCATTCCATATGCATACGATTATCTAATTATCTATTTAATAATTCTCTACAGTACAATTTAGGTTTCGATTTAAAGTCTGGCGATATTTTTGTCTTATGGCTTTAACAATCAGAACACAGTCGGCCCTTGACATTCGCGAGTTTGTTCGCTAATCCGGTAATTCGCGAGTTACGACCTAATCGTAAATCGAATTGTATGAGGATTCGCAAAATACAGTCGCAATAACTTACGAATTAATGCAAATAAAAATTAAAACTGAAAGTATCTCATAAATAACAATCAAAAATAGTAGAAAATAGGTACAGATATTAAAAATGTAGAATACGTAATAAGGCCTTGGTGTATTTATATTAAACACTTAAAGTTGAATTTTGCGCGCGCAGGCGGGAACAAGACACTGAACCGTTGAACTGTTCTGCTTCATAGAGCACTTAATCAATATTCGTCAACTTATGCCTGTTATTGCTTATAAATCTGTTTCAACCAACTCTGCAAGATATTGAGTATCTTATCATTTGATCTCATTCGATTCAAATTCGTTTTTTTCTACAGTAAAAGTAAAATCGAGAGATGACGTCAGCAGTGTTCGAATGTCTTGAAAATAATACATCACAATAATACTAAAATCACATCTGTGCATATATATCATACTATGAATATATACTTATTTCCCTTCATTCTAAAATACTTAAGATGTATCCGTGTCTTTTGTGCCAATAAAGAGTTATTCTTGCGATATAACCACGTAAAATGTTCTTGGCAATGATGGGGGCAAACGTTCGCGAACTTTGATCGGGTCCTGAGCGTTACTCATGTAAATGTCGAAGGCCGATTGCAATGTCAATTTGGAGAGGAACAGAAAGTAAACAAAGGAAAAGTATAAATTGTATGAAATTGCAAATAATAGATGATCACTAAGTGCTTTTAATATATATATATAAAGTATATACTGTAAATATATACATATATATACATACATATGTATATATATATATATCCATATATATATATAAATATAAATATATATATATATATATATATACATATATATATATATACAAAAGAAATTTATATTGTATATAGCAACTTACAAGCTATAAATACCATGATGTATCACCAAAAACAAAAACAAAAGTAGGGCTCCAATGGGGGAAAAATGAAATGAAATCGAGGAGAATAAAACAGAGTGAGAAATAAAGGACAAAAGGAAACAAAAAAAAAAGGAGAAAAGAACCATGATGTTGAAAATAAAACTCGTAATAACAAACTGTGCAATGTTTTCATATGCAAACCTTCATTTACTCCTGCACGATGCTTGAAAATGAGAAGAAAACCAAATAATAATGTATATAAAACTTGCCGTGACAAGATCAGAAAAATACTCTAGTCTGTCAAAAAAAAAATCATTTATGTCAAAACGTACATGTTTTTCCCTAGACTAATGCAGCCAGCATTGATTCTGAATCAATATTATATGAAAAACGGTGAACTGATTCTATACAATCATAAGCCTCAGCTAGATATCAGTAACACCAATACCTTTCAAAAAAAAAAGTGAATACTCATAATATATATATTGTATTAATTGAAGCTACACCAAGGCGACACAGACATGCATGAACTTGTTCCTGCGTAGAACTGCCAGTGAGTGTTAACGAGAGAGTCTGCACAAGTGAGGCGCTACTGTGCATGAACCTGTCAGCAGAGATACTGTCAGCACAATTCTGCCTGGATGAGTGGGAGCGAGTGAGGCTTATCCTTCAAGGAGACTCGAATGGCTTTATGGATTGCTGTTGAAGGATGGAATAATCGATCTTGCTATTGAATTCTCGTTTTTTTTTTGTTTTTTTTTTGAGGTGCTAAATTGGCAACTGTGACGTTGATTTTTATTTTAGGATAGTGTGGGGTGTTTTATATATATATATATATATATATATATATATATATATATATATATATATATATACAGTATATATAAACACACACTGACGATTTTGATAATCTACATAATTTTTTGTAATATGTTTTGAACATATTTCTACCTGATGCCAAGTCTTTATTCCTGATATGAACTCCTCAAGTCATAGACAAAATAGAGATTTTGATAATGATAATAATAACAATAATTAATATAATAATAATAATAATATTAATAGTACTACGGAAAAAAATAAAACTACAATCTCCCACACTTAACTTAACTTCCCCGACTATCCCATACCCACCCATACCCACTCTTAGGGCCTCACGCCAAAGAAATAAGAAACAAACAAATGAAAACAACCGCTCTTTAGACAACCTACATCCACATTCCGGGGGACACCCTGCGCAGGACGCTAACCACACCCCGTGTCCCGGTCCTTTTAGCCGATTCTTCACTCGGTTCTCTTGAAGCAGACAATCCTCAGGAAGCGAAGGATGCTTCAGAGGGGGAGAAGGACGAGGAGGACGAGGAGGAGGACGAGGAGGAGGAGTAAGGAGGAGGAAGAAGAAGGAAAAGACCAAAAAGAAAGAAAGTGATGGAGCCCCTACCGCGCAGCGTGGAGCTACCTGCACCAGCGTCCTTTGTGGAGATCATGAAATTGCATGGCTCGCCCGTGATGCCATGCACCAGGCCGGACCCGTAGGCTGTGACGTAGCCCGAGGAGATGGAGTCCACGTGGAACTTGAAGGGGGAGCCTGCGGGGTGGAGGACGAGGCGTTAGTGCTTGGAGGGTGGAGGGGGACCTGCGAGGTGTACGTGTGTGTGTTTGTGTTTGTTTGTTTGTGTTTTTGTGTGTGTGTTTGTGTTTGTGTGTGTGTGTGTGTGTGTGTGTGTGTGTGTGTGTGTGTGTGTGTGTGTGTGTGTGTGTGTGTGTGTGTGTGTGTGTGTGTGTGTGTGTGTGTGTGTGTGTGTTTGTCTGAGTTATCATATATGTTTTATTTCTGTTGTGTTTACATCTGTACATTAGGATGATGTATGTATGTATGTACGTATGTATGTATGTATGTATGTATGTATGTATGTACGTATGTATGTATGCATGTATATATGTATGTATATATGTATATGTATGCATGCATGTGTATACAAAAAAACACTTTCTATACACTATCCACATATTTATTGCAAAACACTCATGCAAAGATGTTCACCTGAATATACACAAGGGGAAGGCATACAGCTGCGTATGCACACACGAATCTCATATTTCAAAGAGGCAAAGAGAGCGGGGCAATGTCAAGAAAGGCATAATGAAAATTAAAGAAGGAAGAAGAAAACAAGGCAAAACTAAAGAAAAGGTAGGGGAGACGGAGAGAGAGAGAGAGGTGATAAAAAGAGGGAGGAAACTAGACAATGAGTAAAGAGAAGGGAAGAGAAAACAACGAAAGGTAAGAGAGAATAAATGAGAGAGGAAGAGAGCAAGCAAGAGAGAAGAAAAGGGAGAAAGACAACGTGCGACGAAGAAGAAGAAGAAGAAGAAGAAGAAGAAGAAGAAGAAGAAGAAGAAAAAGAAGATTTAGAAGAAGTAGAAGAAGAAGAAGAATGCGAAGAAAAAAGACGAAGGAGAAGAAAAGGGGAGAAGAAAGAGGAAGTTTGAAGAGAAGAAGAAGAAGAGAAGAGAAAGAGAGAGGAAGAAGAAGAAGAAGAAAAAAAGAAGAAGTAAGAATAAGAAAAAGGAGAAGAATAAGAATAAGAAGAGAAGAAGAAAAAGAAGAAACATAAGATATAAGATAAGAAGTAATAATAAGATGATGAGTATAATAATAATAAGAAGAAGAAGTAAGAAGAAGAGGAAGAAGAAGAAGAAGAAAAGAAGAAGAAGAAGCATAATAATAATAATAATAATAATAATAATAAGAAGAATTAGAAGAAGAAGAGAAGGAGAAGAATAGAACTAGTAAAAGAAGAAGAAAAAGAAAGAGAGAGCAAAGAAAAGAAAAAAGAATTCCCAAGTCCTAAATCGCAAGGACCCCCACCCAACCAACTCGTGAGGACTCACCCTGCACATGCTCCTGGTTGTACTTGATGTGCAGCTCGTGAAGGCCTTCCTCGCGCGGCTCGTACTTGACGGAGACGGTGCCGTCGCGGTTGTCCTCGATCACGGGCTTGTCTAGGCTTCCGGAGGGCATCTTGACCTCGGCTGTGGGGGGAGAGGAGGGG
>NW_028234442.1:4871834-4876834 GCF_977035675.1 Penaeus japonicus
ACACACACACACACACACACACACCCAGCTGCGCCGAAAGTGTTTTCCATCAGTATAATCTGACCAAGGAGAGACTTTGATGACTTTTCGCCCACCGAGATTGGCGTGCGAAGGAGCCACGCTACAACGACCTCTAACAAACCCTCACACAGGGGTGTTTATGGCGTGAGACGAGACACTGAGATCTCAATCGGCGAATCTACGAGACAGGGCGTTCTTTTAGGTTAAAGGGATTTATGTAATATCAAAGGCACGTGGATTCGGGTTGCCCTACAATGTACAGTACGGTTAATTTATGATGTTCGTAGGGTAAAGAGTTTATAAGACCTTGATTAAAGAAGGAGTCAGGATTCTTCCAAGTGTTTCATTAACGATTTGAATTTTTTTTTTTCGCATCAGTGTAAAGGTATTAGAACTGTACATAAATACCGAATAAACACGCCAGATGCATTGTTTTGTTTCTCAGTCAGGATTTCACGTTCATTCAAGTTAGTAAAAAAGGTTAGAAAAAAAAAATCAAGAATACAAATAGAACACAGCCTCATAATCATTTCTTTGCAACAACTTTCTATCTCAACAAGGTTTCTGGCATCACTACGGCGCCGCGTGGAATCCTAAATATGTTTCCTCTATTTTTGGGTTTTAATATTATTTGGTCTCTGCTAAATGAATCTCCTGGAGGTTCGTTGTTTTAGTGATACAGTATATAAAGCACTGAAAATGACGCTGTGTTTATAGGCATGGTTTATATATATTTATTGAGGCAAAAATGTTTCCTTATTTTTATTATATCACAACTGGTGATATTACACCCTACACCTACTTACTTCTACCATTGCTAAAATATAACAATGACAGCAATATACCAAATAATATCAATAATTTTGGCGACCAAAAGATGTGAGGTAATTAACCACTTTCTGTCCCTGAAAGAATGAAAAAATACTGGGTTTTTTGGGAGCCCGCGGAAGCATTTGTCCGGAAGACTATTAGCTTCTGGCCGAAAAGGGACTTCCCGCCTTGTCTGTTAGCGCCTCCTGTTATCACTTTAAATGACCTGTTGTGATTTATGTCTTTGTCGGAAGGTAATGGTTACGTTTAGTGTGGAAGACTGGAGGGAAATGACAGAATTGTGGGTATGTTTAAGAGCTGTCAGGCTTGTGTAAGAAACAAGGAAGAAACCGAAGCATAAAAAAAATATTTCGTGCATGGCAAAATTTGTATTTTTTTCTGTCGGATTTCCAAACTTCGACTCAATCGAAAAAGTATATTCATATTTCCGTCTAGACATACAATACACGAACACAAGCATATATAGATATAAGACTAAGCAACAGAGTATCTCTTTTGGAAAGCAAAAATATACATTCCTGGGCAACAGAGTGCCATCACATTGTTGGCAGAGTCGCACATAATAACGCGTGAGAATACAGCTTCCTCTGCCAAAATACTGCTACTTTAAAGAAGCCATTTACAAGACTCAAAAGATAAATCCCTTTCCGCCTGTCCGAACCCAGAATATACTGAGCTAAAATGTATTATTACAACAAGGGAGGGGAAATTATCAGGACTCGTCAAACGAAAAAGACAATAACACATTTCAAAACGAAGGGAAAACATCGTCCGCCATTAGCCAGGCTTCGTACATATAATGTCAGGTTGCGTCGAGGCGATTCCTATCTCTTAACATGCAGTTAGATAAGGCTCCTGGCGGGCTCTTTCAACTGTTTTCCCTCGACTCAGCATCCCTTTCATCATAAACAAACTACAGACGAAGGACGGGAGGGGAACAAATAAACGAAATGAAGAAATACGACCGCTCTTTCTCCGCAACGCAACCTTGAAACATGTACCGCCATAACGGAGCCCATTCATCGCGCGGTGATATGGACGCGACTCGCATCCCCTTATAAGGATGTAAACTCTTGTGTCTAACCCTTTCAACTTACGTGCCTTTTCCAAGCACTCACAGAGACCCAGCCCCTCCTCACGCACTCACGAACACACACGCACATCACCCACACATACCTCTTTACTTCCTTTTAACCCCCTCCCTCCCCACCAGAACCAACCCCATCTACCTACCCCCTTTTTTTTACCTCTTCACCCTTAACACTCTCTCCCTCCCTATCCCCCTTTCTTTACCTCCACCCCCTCCACCCCCCTTCCACAAACCCCTTTCCAATGCCTCGGTTACCAAGCGTGCTCCACCTCCACCAAAATAAGCAATGCCTTTCATTATGCCATCTCTGTCGAACAGATTTTCATAATTTACAGCCTCCCCCCTTCCCCCTTCCCTCTCCCCCTCCTCACTCCCCTATATACCCCTGGCAAGTCTCATATGCATCGCGGGCTGAACGTATGTAAGCGAATGATTAAAAAAGAAAAAAAAACTAATAATATTAATTAAAAAAAACAAAAAAACCAGGGTGTTTGTCGATAACCGACATGCTCTCTCGAATTAGAACGATCTCCGTGCATATGAAAACGTGCTGACCCGGTTGTCTCTGAGGCAGCGGAAGATGGTATTTATTTTCCTGCTCTTCTGCGCGAAGGGATTCGAATTTGCCTTGAGAGGGGGGGGGGGGGAGAGGGAGAGAGAGAGAGAGAGAGAGAGAGAGAGAGAGAGAGAGAGAGAGAGAGAGAGAGAGAGAGAGAGAGAGAGAGAGAGAGAGAGAGAGAGAGAGAGAGAGAGAGAGAGAGAGAGAGGACCAAGAGGATAATAATGAACGTGGATAAAATAGTGAAAATAA
This sequence comes from Penaeus japonicus, assembly GCF_977035675.1. NCBI lineage: Eukaryota > Metazoa > Arthropoda > Malacostraca > Decapoda > Penaeidae > Penaeus > Penaeus japonicus. The sequence goes on from NW_028234442.1 coordinate 4,874,588, forward strand.
ATAAATAACAAACGAATAAAGCGAAACCCCGAAAAGAAACAGACGGAAAAAAATCGGGAAGGAAAAAAAGAAAATGAAAAATAAACCAACCAAACGAACGAACACTGATGGAAATTCATTTAGTAGTAAAAATAAATAAATTCAAAAAAGAAAAAAGAAAAAAATCAGACGCGACATAAAAAGTGTCAAAGAAAACACCTTCAAGTCAAATTTACCTAAAAGGAGGTTGATTGATCACTTTCTGTCATCACGTTTATGCTTCTGTGTTTCGGCTAATGTGTCATTTCTCTCTCTCTCTCTCTCTCTCTAACTCTCTTTCTTTTCTTATTTTTGTTAGTGATGCTTTCCTTCTCTCTCTCTCTCTCTCTCTCTCTCTCTCTCTCTCTCTCTCTCTCTCTCTCTCTCTCTCTCTCTCTCTCTCTCTCTCTCTCTCTCTCTCTCTCTCTCATTTCCTCTCGTTCGTCATTAATTACCCAGGTGTTGGCACAAGGACATGAAGACAGCCACACAACCCTCACATATTAAACACATACACACACACACACACACACACACACACACACACACACACACACACACACACACACACACACACACAACCTCCCCCACTCCTCTCCCCTCCTCCCCCTCCCCCTCTCCCTCCCTCCCCACCCCACACACACTCAAAAATACCCCAAGGAACACCTTCACCTTCAGTGTCCTTTCCCTCGCTCCGCCGGGTCAGCGTCTTGTATATTTAGATTCTTGTTCTACCCCACAAGAACTTCTTCTTTCGCCTCCTTTCCCCCTTCCCCCCCTCCCCCTCACCCCTCACCCCTCCCCCTCTCGTTCCTCACTCCTCACTCCCTTCTATTCCTTCTGCTGCCTCAGACTCATCCATGACTTTTGGGTTCCTTCTTCTTCTTCTTCTTTTTCTTCTTCTTCTTCTCCTGCTCCTTCTCCCTCTCCTTCGCCTTCTCCCTCTCCTCACCCTCTTCCTCCTCCTTCTCTGCCTTTTCACATATCTTCTTCGCACCTTCTTTTGCTCCCCTCGCTCCCTCCCTCTTTGACTACTACTACTACTTCTACAACTGTTGTTACGACTACTACTACTACCACCACAACCACTACTACTACAACTACTTCTACTACTGTTGTTACTACTACTACCACAACTACTTATACTACTGTTACTACTACTATTACATCTACTACTGTTACTACTATTGCTACTACTACTGCCATCACATCTGCTACTACTACAACTAATTCTACTACTGTTACTACTACTACTACTACTTCTACTACTGTTACTACTACTACTACTACTTCTACTACTGTTACTACTACTACTTCTTCTACTGCTACTACTGCTCTTACTAATACTGTAACTACTACTACTTCTACGACTGTTCTACCTCTTAATTCTCCCTCTTCTCGTTCTTCTGCATTTCCTTCCACTTATTTTCTTATTCTGGTTCTATTTGTTTCTCTTTCCCTTACTTCCTCCCTCTCTAATACTAATATTTTTTTCTTTGATCTTCTTTTTTATTCTTATTCTTTCGGTTTTCTTCTGTCCTTTGGTTCTTCTTCCCCTCCTTCTCTGCATATCTCTCCTCCCCTTCTTTCTACTTTTTTGATTCTTTATTTTTCTCCTCTTCCTCCATCTTCTTTTTCTTTTTTCTTTTCTTCTTCTTTTATTTTTTCTTCTCCTCCTATGCTTTCCACCAGCTTCGCTTACTCTGCATTTCTCTTACCAAATCACAATGCAATTAAGGTCCTTCTCATAATTCACAACTTTATCCCTATTTCCTCTATGCAACATTCGCCACGTGGCCAATTCCACTTTCATCATCATTTTACGAATTCCATGTTTACCAATTCCCATTTCCCGCTTGCATTAGGGTAAAAAAGGAATAAGAAAAAGAGAGAGAAAAGAGAAAAAGAAGGAGAAAGGATATGTGCAATAAAGGCTCTAAAGAAACAGTTTGAGAGACAGAGAGAGAGAAGAACCAGTAAAAATGAAAATAAAATAGAGCCGAACATGGAAAGAGAGCGACAAAAACAAAATAAATAAAAACCTTCGAATATGACCGTAATCAATACAACCAAAATAACCAATCTACAACCAAATCATATCAAAGTATAATATAGTATAACATAGTATAGTATAATATAATATAGTATAATATAATATAATATAGTATAATATAATATAACATAGTATAATATAGTATAATATAATATAAAATAGTATAATATAGTATA
>NW_028234442.1:4881834-4894334 GCF_977035675.1 Penaeus japonicus
TAACGTTTTTTTTAATATTCTTTCAATTTTGATTTTCTTTTTTTTCGTATGTATTATCACCGATATTTGTTTTTGTTGTTATTGTTCATGTCATTTTTTTTTTGTTTGTTGATTGTGTGGCTGTGGTTTATTATCATCGTCATCTTTATACATTATGCTGGTATCACTGCTTTTACCCAATGCACTTCGCCATAATGCCCATTCTCTTCTCTTCTCTTCTCTTCTCTTCTCTTCTCTTCTCTTTATCTTTTATCGTTCCCTTTTCCTATCTCTTTCCCTTTCTCTTTCTCGCCCTCCCTCCCACCTTTCCTCTCTTTCTCTTTCTCTTTCTCATTCTCTTTCTCTCCTTCCCCCTACCAAACCCTCCCTCCCTCCCCTCCCTTCCTTTCTCCTTCCGGACAATCCCCAGCAGACAGCTTCCACTCACGCCCTGTGCACTCGCGCCATTTCTCAAGTAACCGATCGCCGAAAATCTTCCTCAAAAGAATTCCTGACTTTTTTTCCTGAGAAAATAAACCACGGCCGTCACATCTGGGAGGAACAAATAAATACTTCGCAGAATCCTTGAGTTTCTCAGCAAAATAAACCTTTCAGTTACATCTTACGAGGACAAATGCACTCCTGTCACGGCGACGCTGTGCGCAGGGGTCTGTCTGTCTGTCTGTGCGTGTGTGTGTGTGTGGAGGGGGTAGGGGGAGGGGGAGGGGGAGGGAAAAGAAGAGGGAGAGGGGGAGGGAGGGAGGGAGGAAGGGAGGGAGAGAGATGGAAAGAGAGAGAAAAACAACAATATATATATATATATATATAGAGAGAGAGAGAGAGAGAGAGAGAGATAGACCGAGATAGAGACGCGGCTGAGAAAAAAAAAAAAAAAAAAAAAAAAAATACAGAAAATCAAAGGCATGTAGGAAGGAGCGTGACAAGCAACATGGCCTCCCGTAAACTCCCTCCTTTACCAAAGCTATCTCTCTCTCGTCATGTTTTCTTATACCTTTTCTCCACTTCCTCACGCCCGGCCGCCCATTCCCCTACCACCTCTCTGGCCCCGCCCACTCTAACCCTTCCCTTTCCCAACCCCTCTTATCGGGGCGTGTACAGAGAGCGAGAAAAATGCGGGGATAAAAATGACATTTTAAAAAGCCTAATTACCTGCAAGCGTTCTAAGGCACATTATGGCATCGCTTCGCTTCTCCCTCACCTCTCCTCCTCTTCCCTTCCCTTCCCTTCCCTCCTCTTCCTCTCCTCCCCCCCCCCCTCTCCCTCCTCTCCCTTCTCTCCTTCCTTCTTCCCCTTTCCCCCTCCCCTCCTTTCCTTTCTTCCCCTCCTCCTATTCTTCTTCCCATTTCCCCACCCTCCACTTCCTCTTTCCCTCCCCCTTCCCCCTTCTCCCCCCTCCCCCTTCACCTACTCTCCACCCTTCCCCCCTTCCCCCCCCCAACATCGGGGAGTTCGAGGACGGGGGGGGGGGGGCAACACCTGCAACGAGGGCAAAGATGTGTGCCATTAGTCATAACACGCTGGTTCTCCTTCGTCAAAACCATGTGTGTTCGGGGGGGGGGGGGGATATGGAGGGGAGGGGGGGAGGGGGAGGTGGAAAGGTGGGGGGTGGAAGGTGAGACATGTGATTCCGGCCAAGGGGAAGGGGTAGGGGGGGAGAAGAGGGGAGGAAAGCAATAGGGAGGGAGAGGAAGAAGGAAGAATGAAGGGCAAGGGGACGGGGAAGGGGAAGGAGAAGGATGCAAGAAGGGGAAGGGGAGGGGAAGATGGGGAAAGGAAATATGAGACAGAAAGGAAAGAAAACAGAAGGAGAGGAGAGGAGAGGAAAGGAAAGGAAAGGAAAGAAAAGAAAAGGGAAGGAAGGAAAGGACGGGAAGAAAATAAAGGGAAGGAGGAAGGGGGAGTGCAAGAGGAGGGGGTGTGGAGGGGCAGCAAGCATGTTTTCTCCGATCGGTGTTTTGTTACACTGATTGTGTTGTCGCTCCGATTTGGCCATGGTGATCTTTTTTTTCTTTTCAGTATATTTGGCATTTTCTTTCGCTCCTCCCCTTGTTCCCTTTCCTTTTCCTTCTTTCTTTCCTCTTCCTCTTCCTCTTCCCCTTCCCCTTTTCCCTCTTCACCTTCTCTCTTTTCTCACTCTCACATATACTTTTCCTCCCTCCTCACCCCTATCCCCTACCCCCTACCCCCTACCCCGACGCCTACCACCAATCCTCTTCCCCCGCCCCCACCCCCCACCCCCACCCAGCATATCTGCGACACCACACGTAGGTCCAGTATTTGCGGACAAATGTTGGCAGGGGCGTGCTGGGCGGGGGAAGGAAGAGCACGGGCGTGTGTATTGAACAGAGCGATAAAAGTGGCGTGGGCGGCTGCACCTGTTGTCAATATATCTTCCGTCCCTTCTCCTCTCTCTCTCTCTCTCTCTCTCTTTCCCCTCACCCCTCTACTGAGCTATCCCCTCTCTTTTACTCCTTGCTTACATCTCCCCTTTCCCCTCTACTAATCTCTTACCCCCTCTCTTTTTCTCCTCTCTCCCCTCTCTTTTTCTCAACTCTACTATTTCCCCTCTCTTTTTCTCATTTCTACTCTTTCCCCTCTTCTCCCCTACTTTCCCTTTCCCTTCTCCCGCTAGTGATCTCCCATGCTTTCTCTCCACTCCTCTCCTTTCTCCTCTTCCCTTCTCTCCTCTTCTCTTCATTCTCCTCATCTTTCCTCCCCTCTCCCTATCTCCCTCACTCCCCCCTCCCTCCTCCCCCTTCTCATTACCTCGACCGCTGACACACATACAAATAAACACACACGCGCGCTCACTCGTCACCGATGTGTCCTTTGAGATTTTATTCTATTGTTTCCCTCTTTATATATATATAATAAACATATACATATACATAAATACATATATATATATATATATATATATATGTATATATATATATATATATATATATATATATATATATATAGAGAGAGAGAGAGAGAGAGAGAGAGAGAGAGAGAGAGAGCGAGAGAGAGCGAGAGAGAGAGAAAGACAGAGAAAGAGAGAGAAAGAGAGAGAGAGAGAGAGAGAGAGAGAGAGAGAAAAGAGAAAAGAGAGAGAGAAAAGAGAAAAGAGAGAGAGAGAGAGAAAAGAGAAAAGAGAGAGAGAAAAGAGAAAAGAGAGAGAGAAAAGAGAAAAGAGAAAAGAGAGAAAAGAGAAAAGAGAAAAGAGGAGAAAAGAGGAGAAAAGAGAAAAGAGAAAAGAGAAGAGAAAGAGAAGAGAAGAGAAGAGAAGAGAAGAGAAGAGAAGAGAAGAGAAGAGAAGAGAAGAGAAGAGAAGAGAAGATACAGAGACAGAGAGAAGAGAAGAGAAGAGAAAGAGAAGAGAAAGAGAAGAGAAGAGAAGAGAGAGGAACAACAGAAATAAACATTTTCCTCCCCCTAGCCTGTCTCTCCTCGGTCCCCTTTTTGCGAGAGTGTTTGATGTTTCATTATGGCGGTACGAGTGTAAGCGATGGTCGCGGATTCATTTCTCGCGCGCAGATGCTTCGGGAAAAATTAACTCACTTTATTTTTATCTCGAGCTCGTTTTGTCTCTCGGGTGTAATGTAAGAGACAAGAGAGACATCTTGTCCTTATATAGGGTTGTATCTTCTCATAGGGGTGGGTGGGGGGGGGAAGAAAATATGGTTTGTATGTGTGTGTGTGTGTGTGTGTGTGTGTGTGTGTGTGTGTGTGTGTGTGTGTGTGTGTGTGTGTGTGTGTGTGTGTGTGTGTGTGAGAGAGAGAGAGAGAGAGGGAGAGAGAGAGAGAGAGAGAGAGAGAGAGAGAGAGAGAGAGAGAGAGAGAGAGAGAGTGAGAGTGAAAGTGAGTGAATGAGAGTGAGAGTGAGAGTGAGACTGAGAGTGAGGGTGAGGGTGAGAGTGTGTAGGTGCGAGAGAGAGAGAGAGATAAGACCCATTCCAACAAAAAATTAATATGCGAGACATAGTGTTGCATATAATTCCAAGATATAAATACAATAAACAACATGCCATCATTGTAAATAAATCAAAATATATCACACCATAGTTAATAATCAAGAAAATGATACGGAAACAATATTCTATCCGACTGCTCCCGAGAGATAATGAAACGTGGCGTGCTAGCCCGTAGACATCCAAACCACGCAAAAAGGGCCGCGAATCCCGAGCTTACAACTGAAGCCAGTAAAAGTTTCCTCAATTTTCCATTAAATTACGAACAAACCTCTCCTCGGATGAGATTATGTGCAATGCAACCGTTACAGTTAAGGTAAATAATGAAATAATAATATTTCGATGTGCAAATACATTTTACTACATCCATATAGAGCCTCGTTATAAGAAAATCTAAAATACAGCACATAACACATAATGAAAGTAGGATAATCCGACAGCTCCGAAAAAAAAATAGCCCGCAAAGAAAAACAAAAATATCAGAGGAGAATAACCAAGAGACAAAAACAAAAACAAAAACAAAACATTCAAAATCAAACCTCAAAACCTAAAAACACACAAAAAAAAAGCCCATATAACAATAACAACAGAAAAGTCGACCATGCAAAAAAAAACACAACCCCAAAATCATAACCAACCAACATCAAATTAAAGAAGAAGAAAAAAAAAAACATATAAATAACAAAAATATCCAAGTATCCCCTCGATATCAAGTTACAGCGCAGCGTTATGTATCAGCGCCCGCGGCGGCACTCCGCCCACACCCTTCTTTAGGTAAACGTATTAAAAAGACGCCGTGGACATATTAAAAATAGACTTCATAAAAATAGAGAGAAAGAGAGACCCCGAGACTCCGGGAGAGAACTTCTCCTTCTGCGTGTGTGCGTGTGTGCGTGAAAATGCATGTGAATATACGTGTGCATTGTTCCTGAAGAGGGGATATCCGCCACTGATTTCGTTGGGAGAAGAGGAGGAGGAGGAGGAGGGAGAAAAGAGGGGAAAGCGAGAAAGAGTGATAGTGAGAAACCGAGAGGGAGAGAGAACCGGAGGGAGAGATAGAGTAAATGAGAGAAGAAAATCACACGTTGATAATGGATAGTCCTTTAAATTATGCATAAATCCATTGGCAGGGCAGGGAAAGTGGGGTGGTAGGGAGGGAGGGAGGGAGGGAGAGTTGGGGGAGGGAAACCGAAGAGGACATATTATCGATGAAAAGCGAAGAATATAAAAAAATGCTATGTTAGAGAGAGAGAGAGAGAGAGAGAGAGAGAGAGAGAGAGAGAGAGAGAGAAAGCGACTCAGAGAGAGAGAGAGAGAGAGAGAGAGAGAGAGAGAGAGAGAGAGAGAGAGAGAGAGAGACTCAGAGAGAGACTCAGAGAGAGTGAGAGAGAGAGAGACAGAGAGCCTCAGAGAGAGAGAGAAACTCAGAGAGAAGCGAAAATGACAAGTTTAATCAACCATCCCAGCGTACCAACAAGCTATTAACAAGTGCTACTGACGTTTACACTATGCGGCACTCTAAATTCTGAACGTCCCTCGGTTTAGAGCTGCGAGGAAGCCGAGGCAAAACGAAGCTTTCTTCTGATTTTCCTCTCTCATCATCAATATGTCAAATTTTATTATCATATTATCACCATCATTATCATAATCATCCTTATGATTATTTCACCGTTTTGCAAAGCGCAGAAATCTTATTAAGAATAAAGAGTAAAAATACAAGATTAAGAATAGTAGTATCTGAAGGAACCCACTTTTTATACAGTGTATTTTTGTGTATATGTATAGAAAGCTTCTTGTTTTTGTTTTTCTTTAACCAATAGCAGCATGTGTACATTGCTATGACTGTCGTGCAACTGAAAACATCTCTTCGCGAAATATGTTTCTTTTTAATCAACCTGTAAAATGAAAACACATCCATAAGACCGTAGAGATCGCACACATAAAAATCCTTTATATTTCAGGTCTTTTCTTGATTTAAAAAAAAAATCCCTTCATACCACGGCAGAAAAAAAATCCGAATACGATGACCGTTCCTTTCAAAAAAAAAAAAAATAAATAAAATCCTTTACTCCATCGCAAATAAACAACAACACAATCAAATAATCAAATAAACCACCGCTGAAAAATGACACACAAACAACCCAACATACACATGAATATATAAGTCAAATGTGCGCTGCATTTCAGGGCAGCGGCGCGTCAAAAGATAAACCAAGCAATTACAACACAGCATGTGCGTGAAGCCCGATAAAGCACAGGTGGCGTGTAGGTGGGGAAGAGAAGCAGAATGTGATAGCGAGATGTGAAAAAAAAGAAAGAAATAAAGATTTATATGTGTGTGAGTATGTGTGTGTATGTGTGTATGTATATGTATATGTATATGTATATGTATATGTATATGTATATGTATATATATATATATATATATATATATATATATATATATATACACACCCACACACACACATATAGAGACGAAGATGTGGAGACAGACAGCGAGAGAAAGAGAAGAGCGAGTGAGAGAAAGATAACTCCCCGCCTTACCTGACGAAGGGAACCTCAGCGCTGAGCTCACAGTGACACAGTGAACTGGGCAGCGGGAGTCTCGCGGAGCTCCTCACCGACAAGAGGAGGAGGAGGAGGAGGAGGAGGAGGAGGAGGAGGAGGAGGAGGAGGAGGAGGAGGAGGGAGGAGGAGGAGGGAGGAGGAGGGGGAGGAGGAGGAGGGGAGGGGGGAGGAGGGGGAGGGGGGGAGGATGAAGGGGGAGAGGGAGGAGGGGGAGGAGGATGAAGGGTGGAGGGGGAGAGGGGGGAGGAGGAGGACGAAGGGGGGAGGATGGGGGAGGAGGAGGACGGGGGGAGGGGGAGGGGAGGAGGAGGACGGGGGGGGAGGGGGAGGGGGAGGAGGAGGACGGGGGGAGGAAGGGGCGGAGGAGGAGGAGGAGGAACTGGAGTTGGAGGAGGGATGCTCTCTTACATCCCCTCCCCTCCCCCTCCGTCCTCGCTTCTCCTCCATCCCCTTCTATGCCATCCTGCCTTACCCCTACCCCCTCTCCCCCCATCACCACCCCTCTCCCCCTCAAACGTGCCTATAACAAGACCGAAATATTCCGGGGAAAGGGTGTGTGTGGGGGGGGGGGGATAAATCGGAAGTGGATGCTATATCCTAAACTCGAAACCAAATTTTAAAAAAGTAAAGAAAAAGTCAAAGACAACAAACAAAATTGTACACAAAAATGCTTAGAAAAAAAAACATATGAGAAGGGGTAGGAGTAGGGGGAGGGAGGAGGGGGGAGGGGGAAGGGCTGTGTGGGAGCCAGAATAGCGAAGTTGGTGCCATGGTTGCTAGGGGTGGGGGTGGGGGTAGGGGTGGGGGAGGATAGGGTGGGGGTTGGGGGGTCGTAGGAGGTCTGACACGCCTACATCCTTATAAGTCCACGCCTCCATGAGAGAGAAAGAGAGAGAGAGAGGGAGAGAGAGAGAGAGAGAGAGAGAGAGAGAGAGAGAGAGAGAGAGAGAGAGAGAGAGAGAGAGAGAGAGAGAGAAGAGAGAGAGAGAGAGAGAGAGAGAGAGAGAGAGAGAGAGAGAGAGAGAGAAAGATAATTTTATATATTTATTATATATATACATATACATATATATATATATATATATATATATATATATATATATAGTTTTTTTTTACATATAATATATATATAGAGATATATATATATATATTATATATATATATATTATATTATATATATATATATATATATATATATATATATATATATTTACATATATATAATATATATATATATATATATATATATATATATATATAGAGGAGAGAGAGAGAGAGAGAGAGAGAGAGAGAGAGAGAGAGAGAGAGAGAGAGAGAGAGAGAGAGAACTACTCTTATACAACGCAAAAAAATCTATTACCAGCACTACTGCTACAACTGCGACTGCACGTCCCCTGCCTTTCTAGTCAATAATACCAGTAAAACAACAACGAAAAAATACAATAACACAAACTACAAAACAAAATGCAAAACGGCAACAATGAGAAAGGAAAATAACAAAACATAATTTTCCTCCCTAATGAAAACAGAAAGGAAAAGTACCACTGTAATAAAATCCACAAGCTTTCTTATATCAGATTACCTCCCTGGCGACAAGACAATGCTATTCGCCAGCACGCTGTTAGCATTGATGATTCTTTAGCATGGAGGAGACCTAGGAAGTCACAAATTTGAAAATAGCTTTCGTACATTTAATGTAAATTTTTCATAGAGGCATGATTTTTTTTCTGTTTCTCTTTCTTTCTTTCTTTGTCTTTTTTTTATTTTTCTTTCTCTCTCTCTCTCTCTCTCTCTCTCTCTCTCTCTCTCTCTCTCTCTCTCTCTCTCTCTCTCTCACACACACACACACACACACACACACACACACACACACACACACACACACACACACACACACACACACGCACACACACACTTGAAAAACTTGCGTACCTACACGTAGCTAATGAATGACTTGTCAAATTTCTAACCTTCACTTATGCCAGGAACGGTCTTATGAGATGCACTGTGCGCTTAATTATTCTCTTCCTCTCACCCTCCTTTACCCTCACCTTCTCCCTCTCCTTTATCCTCTCCCTTACCCTCGCCTTCTCCCACAAATTCCCCTTTACCCTCATCTTCTCCCTCTCTCTTACCCTCACCTTCTCCCTCTCCCTTACCCTCGCCTTCTCCCACAAATTCCCCTTTCTCTCCTCCTCACAATCACCCTCTCCCTTCTCTCTTCTCTCTTCTGCCTCTCCCTCACCCTTTCCTTCAGCCTTGCCACCATCCCCTTCCGCACCCCTACCCTCACCCTCACTATCTAACTTATCCCATCTGCCGGAGCCTCTCCTATCCTTATCTTACCTTTACCTTTATATTTATATTCATTACCCTCACCGTTACCCTCACCCCCATTCTCACCCTCTCCCTCACCCTAATCCCCTTTCCCTGTCCTTCTCTCTCTCCGTTCGCCCTCACCTAATCCGCTTTCCCTGTCCTTCTCTCTCCCTCTCCCTCTCTCTCTGGGGAGCGCCCAGACATCTCCGATCTTGAGAAAACACGCAAGTGACAGGCGCTAAATATTAACCTCCAAGGGATGGCGAATTCCCGAGTCTTTCCGGTGAAATCGATTTTGACAGCGTGCTAACAATTATCGGCGCTGAAAAGCACCTGTGTGAACGTGCGTGTATCTGAAATACATATCTATATATATATATATATATATATATATATATATATATATATATACATATATATATAATATATAATATATATATATATATATATATATGTATATATATATATATACACATATATATATATATAATATATATATATATATATATTATATATATATATATATATATATATATCATATATTGCACACACACACACACACACTTACACACACACACACATTTACATATACATACATATATACATATATATATATATATATATATATATATATATATATATATTTATTTATGCATACGTATATATACTTGTGTATGTATATACCCATACATATACATGTATATATATATATATATATATATATATATATATATATATATATATATATATATATATATATATATATACATATGCAAACACATTCTTAACCTGAGAAAAATGGCATGATGAAGACCACCATAATGTTAAACCCAAATTCTTAATCAAGATATATGTTCACAGACATTTATTGTGCAAAGGAACACATAAACACAAGGAAATACACTTGGGGGAAAACAAGACAACATGCTCAGTGCTTCTTAGTTCTTCTAGACGTTTCGCAAAAGCAATGATGTGTAAATCTGGACCGGGGTTCGTCCGTATAGCGTGCTTGCAAAAAGAAATTTGCATTTTTCTATTATTTCTTCTTCTCCTTTTTTTTTGGGGGGAGGGGGTTATTAGAAAGACAAAAACTGTAAAGAACAGTATAGTGAATGGAATGAAATAATGGAGTGATAGTTACTGTAGATAGATAGGAGGGAAAGATGGGATAGGATAGGATAGGAGAGGATAGGAGAGGAGAGGAGAGGAGAGGAGGGGAAGGGAGGGGAGAGGCGAGGAGAGGTATTGGGGGAAGGGAAGGAACATGAGAGGGAAAGGAAGGGGAGGGATGGGGGAAAGAAAGGAAAAAGAAAAGCAAAAGCAAAAGGATAAGGAAACAGAGACAGAAGAGAAGAGAAAAGCAAGAGTCGAAGAACTCAAATGGGGGAAACCCACTTACAAGAAGAAAAAAAAACATACCCATTCACCTGCTAACCCCCCGCCCCCACCCGGCCCTAGCAACACAAAAAGAAATCTTCAACACCCATTAAAACCCTCCATGTTATGTGACAAGCACCGCGAGATACGCTCCGCCTTAACACGATGCGGTTTACCTAATTAAACACTAACTCCCTAAATCAAGCCTCTGACAACGACTAATGACCCCATTTCCCCCGTCCCCCCAATGAAAACCGACGCCAAACGACTTAATTTTGCTAAAAACAATAAAAAAAAAAGACAAATTCAAAAGTTTGAAAAGCGCGTTTCTTTTGTTTCCATTCATCGCCCGGAGAGACAAGGCGCGCGAATGCTTACTAAAAGGACGATCCGGATTTATGTTAACTATCCCCAGATATATTTCGTTTCCTTCAACTTAAAGCTAGGTAACGAGACTACATTGTCGAGATAAGAAAGGAAAGAGACAGATAGGACAACTAAAATTATAAATAAATAGCTACAAAATAATAATAATAATAATAATAAAATCCTTGAGTCGTAGGGCAACTAATGGTCGTTCGCGTAAGGGCTGTCTGCATGCGGATTATGTACGGCGTTCATTTGTTTAACGGGTTTCTTAACGACGGCGCTTCTCGTGAGCAATCGTCCACTTTGAGGTTATTATTTATGGCCTCGCAAGAACATATGCGCGAATATCACTCAAGGGAACATGGCGAGAGAAGCCAGGAGGGAAGGAAATAAAACGATTTAGGAGAAGAATGAAATATAGAGGACACGGACTGGTTGCTCAAAAGGACGACGGAAATGAAGGATGATAAGGTAAGTATGTATGTTTACATGAGCATATGTGCTTGTATGTAGGAGTGTGAACTTTTAACTATACATACACATACACATACACATACACACACGCACACGCACACACACACACACACACACACACACACACACACACACACACACACACACACACACACACACACACACACACACACACACACACACACTCACACTCATATATATATATATATATATATATATATATATATATATATATATATATATATATATATACACACATATATATACATATATATTTAGAGAGAAGGAGGGAGAGGGAGGGATAGATAAAGAGAGGGGAAAAGAGAGAGAGAGTTTGAGGAGTACATACCAACATTAATGAGAAAGTACCATACTTTCCTCAGCAGGGTTCAGTTTGCCAAGAGAAAAGGGAATCACTCAAAATGACTACGAGCCAATAAATATTTTTAATTATTCCTAATGAGACGTTAACGAAATGTCAGAAATGTCCTATGAATCTATTCCAGCGTAAATATGGAAAGGAATTTCGAACCTTCTAGCCTTCTTTTGTTTCTATTATTAAAGGAATCACCGATTATTTGAAGCTAACTAGTAATATTAACCATAACAATATTACGACCAATTACAACAACAACAACAATAATACTAACAATAACAACAGACAAAGCAATGGATAGTTAACCCCAAACTCTCAAAAAAAAAAAAATAAATAAAATAAATAAATAAAACAATAAAGCGTAGCCGAATAAATAAAAATAAAAACGACGATAATACCAAATAACTAGGCTGATGAAACCGAAAAGCCAAGATCATGCATTAGCCTTCATGATACGCATGCCTCGATAACTAAGGAAATACCAGTGTCCCTTCGCAAGTAAAATTCCTCTCTTAATATAGACAATATCGCGGTAGTGAAGGGGACAGGGGGAGGGGGGGAAGGGCAGGGTTAGGGTTTAAGGGGGAGGAGGAAGGGGAGGGAGGTGGGGGGGGAGGGAGAGGGGGTTTAAGGGGAGGAGTAAGATAAGGAAGAAGTAGATGGAGGAGGAGGAGAGGAAAAAGAAGGAGGAGGAGGAGGAAGAGGAGAAGAAGAAGAAGAAGAAGAAGAAGAAGAAGAAGAAGAAGAAGAAGGAAGAGGAAAAAGAAAAAAAGAAAAGGAGGACGACGAAGAACAAGAAAAAGACGAATAAAAAGACGCAGAAGAGGAGGAGGAGGAGGAGGAGAGGAGACTTGTTGCTTTATGAAACTCGTGAAATGTCTATAAATATTCGCCTCGATGACACAGAAATGCTGCTCGTTGGCGCTCGCTCCCCCCCCCCCTCCCCCGCTCCCCCGCGATCTCGCTCGGTCGGGACGGCGCCGCTGATCTGAGATCCTTAAGGTTATTTGTTTGCGTTTTTTTATATTTTTATTTTTTTATTATTATTTTTTTTTCTCTTCCAT
>NW_028234442.1:4899334-4904334 GCF_977035675.1 Penaeus japonicus
CTATTTAATATCACCATCATCTGAATCATCATCATTATAAGAAAAATTCCAACTTAACTGATGGCCAAACCTTTCATATATATCTTTACATTTTCGCTAAACCTGTATAAAACTTCTAAAAGGATAATAGTCGCTCTAGCGCAGGGTAACTAACGGCCTAATGAACGTCTGCGCTAATTTGCAACTGATTTAATCACTGTCATTTACGAGGCCAAAAGGAACTGCTAATGAAAAGGATGAAATTGAGTGAAATTGTTAAATAAATGAAAAAATAAGAAAATAAAGAAATATGAATCATACTTTTGTTTTCGGTTATGGATAAAACGATTGGATAATAATTTATGAACAAGAATCGGTAATAATTTCTAATGAAACAAGACATAGGCAAGAAATTCAAAGAAATTTAAAAAAATAAAATAAAACAAAAATAAAACCACAATCATGAAAACAATTCAAAACAAAATAGCAACTACCGCCACCCCTTTCGAACAAAAGTACAAACAAACAAAATAAGACATAAAAACAACTAATCCGATCGTTAAGGAAAAAAAAAACATAATAAAAAAAGGTAACCCAGTGAATAATCCGATCGTTAAGAAAAAAAATATATAAAAAAAAGGTAACCCAGCGACTCATTGGCGCCAAAATGTCCCTCTGTTTAACCTCTTCCTCCTCCTGTCTCTCCTTGTCTCCTTTTCTCTCTACAAGACACCTGTTACCAACCCCTTTCTTTGCGACAACACTCTTATAATCGCGCATTTTCTCGAAGGAAGCAGGAGGTATGAGCAGACACAAAGGGAGAGAGAGAAAGAAAGAGAGAGCGAGAGGACAACAACACCTGATGCTCATTTGTTTTTAAAAGATTTTCTCTTGAAGGAAACTTGGAGTGGGAGGGAGGGAGGGAAGGAGGGAAGGAGGGAGATGGAAAAAGAGATCTGAGTATTGTTTTTCTTTGTTTCATTTCCTTTTATATAGTAAAAAAACTCTTATGGTGTTATTAAGTGTGTGTGTGTGTGTGTGTGTGTGTGTGTGTGTGTGTGTGTGTGTGTGTGTGTGTGTGTGTGTGTGTGTGTGTGTGTGTGTGTGTGTGTGCGTGCGTGCGCGTGCGTAAAAGCATACATAAAATAAAATATAAATATGAATAAATAAATGAACGTGAATATAGAAATACCCAAGGTCGCGCCAGCGTCTATTATGCGGAAAACGAGCGGCAGGTCATGGGTCTGATTCGTCAGCTCTTGGCTGGCATATATATATGTTAGTACAAGCTTGTACATTTTCTACATTTGACAGAATTAACTCATATAAGTGTGTGCGTGTGCGCGTGTGTGTGTTCATATAATACATGTATATGTATATATACACACACACATATATATATATATATATATATATATGTATATATATAATATATATATATATATATATACTACACACACACACACACACACACAACACACACATACACACACACATAACATATACATATATATATATATATATATATATATATATATATATATATATATATATATATGTGTGTGTGTGTGTGTGTGTGTGTGTGTGTGTGTGTGTGTGTGTGTGTGTGTGTGTGTGTGTGTGTGTGTGTGTGCGTGTATGTGTGTGTGTATAAGCACACTCTACGAGAGGCAAAGATAGTAAGAAGAGCCGAACAATCGCCCAAACTTAAAAGGCCTTTGCCGCAACAAGGAAGTCTGCAAAAGCTAGAACTCCAGAACATGTGTTTATGTGTGTGACTGAAGACAGACAAACAGACATAAATAAACAGGGAACCGCTTATAAATAGATGATACAGATTAAAGGCGAACGGAGAGAGAGCAAGAGACAGATACATAGAAATACATACTAGAAGTAGGGGTTAGTGGGAGCAGGGGGGAGAAAAATTGAGAGAGAGAGAGAGAGAGAGAGAGAGAGAGAGAGAGAGAGAGAGAGAGAGAGAGAGAGAGAGAGAGAGAGAGAGAGAGAGAGAGAGAGAGAGGGCTGGAGGGAGGGAATGAGAAAGAATGGGGGAGAGAAGGAGAATGATAAGGAAGGAGAGAGAGAGAGAGACTGAGAGATTCTCCATACCCAAAAAGAAAGAAAGAAACAAAAAACAAAGGAATGCACACCAAACACCAAAGTAACCAACAACCAAGCAACCCCCCCCCCCTAGGAAAAAAAAACAATCAAAAAACAAAAAAACAGACAACAAGCGCATCAAGATCTTTCTCTCTTTCACCCTTACTCTCCCCCCCCCATCCACCATCACCCCCTCCCCTCACCCCATAAGAAATGACCATCTCGCAACCCCCCCTCCCCTCCTCCCGTCCCCCCCCCTCCCCTCCCCTATCCACGCGACCGGCAAGAGAGGAGCGAGCGTCTTGCAGAGACTCTCGGAGGAGCTCTGTGGATTATCCCTTTCGCATCGGAGAAGCAGAAATTTACGCTGCCTCTGTACACGGCGCCCTTCTCTCGCCTCGCCTGCCAACAGTCCCGGAAGTGGAATGGAGGAGGAGGAGGAAGGAGGAGAGGGGGGGATGAGGGGGTGGGTGGGAGGGAGAGATGAGGGGGTGGGAGGAAGAGAGGGTGGGAGGAGGGAGGAGGAGGAGGAAGGAGGGAGGGAGGAGAGGGTGGGAGGAAGGAGGAGAGGGTGGGAGGAAGGAAGGGAGGAGGGGGTGGGAGGAAGGAGGAAGGAGGAGAGGGTGGGAGGAAGGGAGGGAGGAGGGGGTGGGAGGAGGGAGGAGGGAGGGAGGGAAGAGGAGAGGGAGGGAGGGAAGAGGAGAGGGAGGGAGGGAGGAGAAAGGAGGGGAGGGTGGGGGGAGGAGGAGGAGGAGGAGGAATGATGGAGAAGACGGAGGATTTGGTGGAGAGGGGCAAAGAGGGGGGAAGGAGTGAAGGGAAGGGGGAACGAAGGAGAGAGGTAGTGAGGGAGGGGGTGGAGAAGGAGGGAAGAGAGGAGAGGAGGGAAGAGGAGAGGAGGAAAGGAAGGGAAAGAGGCAGGGGGAGGAGGGAGAGAGAGGGAGAAGAGGAGAGAGAGGAAAGGAGAGGAGGAGAGAGAGAGGAGAGGAGAGAGAGGGGAGGAGAGGGAGAGAGAGAGAGAGAGAGAGAGAGAGAGAGAGAGAGAGAGAGAGAGAGAGAGAGAGAGAGAGTTTGAGTGAGTCAAGCACAAAATAATTCAGAAAGGAATGAATGAACATAAAAAAGAAACGACCAAAGAAATCAAAAATAGTAAAACCAAAATAAACTGAGAGAAAAAGATAGATAAAGAGAGGGAGGGAGGGAGGGAGGGAGAGAGAGAGAGAGAGAGAGAGAGAGAGAGAGAGAGAGAGAGAGAGAGAGAGAGAGAGAGAGAGAGAGAGAGAGAGAGAGAGAGGAGAGAGAGAGGAGAAGAGAGAGGGAGAGAGAGAGAGAGAGAGAGAGAGAGAGAGAGAGAGAGAGAGAGAGAGAGAGAGAGAGAAAGAGAGAGAGAGAGAAAGAGAGAGAGAAAGAGAGAAGAGAAAGAGAGAGAGAGAGAGAGAGAGAGAGAGAGAGAGAGAGAGAGAGAGAGAGAGAGAAAGAGAAAGAGAGAAGAGAGAGGAAGAAAGAGAGACAGAAACAGAGACAGAGACACACAGAGACAGACAGAGACATAGAAACAGGGAGATCGCAGAGATGGCAAGAGAATAGAAAGCGAAGGAGGAAGAAAGATCGAGAAGGAAAACACAGTCACGCGATCAACAGTTTCTAAATATCTACGAATATAATTCCTCAGTAAATGTAAGCCATGCACTTGGACACGAGCCAATGATCACAGCGCCTAGTTTATAAATATATGTACTATACTCTTAATACAACCCCCAGTTCGAGAGCCCGGTTTCCCTTGCTTTTGCTTATCCTTTTGAAGCCCACATGCAGAAGCACTGACTATCTCCCTGGCTAGGTATGTTGGATTTCTTTTTTTTCTTCTTTTTTTCTCTTCTTTTTTGTTTATTTGACATGGTTATGATATTTTTTGTTTTCTTGTATTTGTGTTCTGGAGAATTATTTCTTAGGTTAGATTTTTTTTAAATATAAGTTTTAAAAATTCGTCTTTCACTACTCTTACGACAGTTCTTCTTTGTTTCGTTTTTTTTTTCTTTATTTATTTTTACCTACTACAGGTATCCCCGGTACTCAACACCCCCCCCTTTCATCTCATGACGAAAAGACTCCACGGACTAGATTTAACGGCCGATAAAATTCAAATCAGGAAGTACGGTACGACGTCGACTTTACGGGACAGGAGTGCCAACAGGACCGATCGCTCATTCTGGAAGATTCCCTGACGGATTTAAGCAATGCATCAGCCTAAACATATCTTTCTTTCTTTCTTTCACGGTGCATCAGAGGTGACCTTTAGTTCGCCAAGAGGACAACAGTCTTTGGAAACATGCGCACTGTGATGCGCATGTTTTAATAATGAGTACATCTTTATGATACGCATAGGGTCTTATCAAAGAGAAACGACCATAAATCATTAAAAACCATATATCATTAAAAAAAAAAATCTAACAAGGACTGATGATTTATGAAAAGACACAAGATTTTAAACAGGGATACCAACTAAACAAACAGCTGAACAAATGTACCAACCAAAAGAATGTCCCATAGACATTAAAACCGAACTCTTAAACTTCTCGCTCCACATTAAACAGCTGCGCAAACCTCATAAAAGTTGTTATTTTATACACCCTATTAGTACATGAAACAAATACAAGAAGCGCTAAAAAACACCAAAAAACAGGTGTACCAACCATAACAACACAACTTTCAGTAATCAGGTGTGCCAACCTTATAAACTAACAAGCGAGGGGAAAAACACCAAAAACTGTTATTCTACAATAACAAAGGAACAATATAATAGTACAATGGTATCACTTACTACTACTACCGATAACAACCATGATCAAAATACATGCATACAATACATAGAACCATGGCAATAACAATAAGGTAAAAAGACCAAACTAAATCTAACCTGC
>NW_028234442.1:4911834-4914334 GCF_977035675.1 Penaeus japonicus
GTGTATGTGTGTGTGTGTGTGTGTGTGTGTGTGTGTGTGTGTGTGTGTGTGTGTGTGTGTGTGTGTGTGTGTGTGTGTGTGTGTGTGTGTGTGTGTGTGCGTGTGTGTGTGCGTGTGTATATGTGTTTGTTTGTGTGTGTGTGTGTGTGTGTATGTGTGTGTGAGTGTGAGTGTGTGTGTGTATGTGTATGTGTATGTGAGTGTGAGTGTGAGTGTGAGTGTGAGTTTGCGTGTGAGTGTGCGTGTGAGTGTGCGTGTACGTGTGCGTGTGTGTTTTCCAATACGTGTGCACTTGTACACGTGCTGAGTCGTGCTTTTCTGCTTTTATTCTCCCCCCTCCCCCATCCCTCATCCCCCTCCCCCTCACCTTTCCGGTGGCGTAGGCCTGCACGGGGAAAGGCGAGTGTCCGACCTCCTGATCCGCGTACTTGACGGAGACCTTGTACTTGCCGCAGTCGTCGGGCACGTACGAGGCGCTGTACGTGCCGTCGCCGTTGTCCACGACCTTCACCTTGCGCGGGTGGCCGTCCGGGCCCTGGAATGTGGAATGTGGAAGGGGGGGGGGGGGTAGAGAGAGAGAGAAATGATGGTGGTGGTTACTGGTGTTGTGGTGATGATGGTGATGATTATGGTGCTGTTGGTGGTGATGCTGGTGGTAACTATGGTGAGAGTGGTGATGTTGGTGGTAATTATGGTGAGCATGGTGGTGAATATGGTGATGTTGGTGGTAACTATGGTGAGCGTGGTGATTATGATGGTGATGTTGGTGAAGATCTTATTCAATTAAACTAAGACAAGGTGGGAGAAAAATGGCTTTAAGTAGGATTCTCTACTAATGAAATACAAGAAATAGACAGACGGCTCTACGTAAGTGTCAATTCATAATCATAAATCAAAGAAATGAATGTTGATTACGATAGGTGTGGTGGTGATGCTGGTGATGATTAAGGTGTTGATGATGATTATGACAAAGGTTGGCATGATCTCAAACGTATGATTTTCAAAAATATATCTTTAAAATTATCAAATTTTTGACACATTCAACGTGTCACATCAATAAACACTTTTGACACACTTTCCCATCATAAAGTTAACGTTACTGATGAAGCAACAACACAAAAAATACCAGCGAATTATTAAGTCAAAAAATAAATAAATAATAATGAATAATCAATAAATAATAATAATGATAATCATAATGATAAAATATTACGAATTATTACGTCAAAAAATAACAATAAATAATCAATAAGTAATTATAATAATAATAACAATAATAATAAAAAAATAGATAAATAGAATAACCGCTGCCAACACTTACCGTAACTGCCACCTGCAGGTCGCCGTGGCCAGCATCATTGGTGTCAATGGTGAGCTCTGTGGGCAGGGAGGCGGGGATGCCCTTGCTCGAGACACCAGCGCCGCCCACCTTCACGCGGTTGGGCTCCACTTGCGGGCGGACGCGGGTGCGGAATGGGCTGAGGGGGGAGGGAGAAAGGGGCGGAGTTAGTGGCGGATTTAATTGGATTTTTTTTTTTTTTTTTTTTAGGGGGGGTGATCTTATTTTATGGTTTGGGTTTATTGTGATTACGGTTTGATGGTTTGTTGATTTACGACTATTATAATGATCATTATTGTTATTATCGGTACTATTGTTATCATTTTATCATTGTTATCATCATTACCGTCAATATCATTTTATCATTGTTATCATCATTACCGTCAATATCATAACTATCATTCCTATTATCATCATTACAAATTATAATCATCATAAATCACCATTATCAATAATATAGTTATGAATAATTATCAACATAACTATCATCATTATGAATTATCATCATTACCACTGTCATTATCATAATTTCCGTTCTCATTATTGCTATTACAATCATTAAAAATTGTTTACACGGTTTCCCTTCGTGTTTTTTCTTTTCTTTTTTATTACAATTTCTTTCATTTAGTAACTTCATCTTCATAATGTTTTCAACAAATAAAAGTAAGTATTATTAGGTAAATCAGAAAAGGAAAATAACAATAATAATAATAACAGCTACAGCAACAAGAAGAATATGATAATGATGATAATAGTAATATGAGTAAAAAAAAATAATGATAATGAAAAAAATATTCAAGAGCAATAATAATAATAAATTAATAGTAATAATAAGGATGATAATATGATGATAATAATAATAATAATGATAATGATAATAATAATAATAATAATAATAACAACAATAATGATAGTAGTAGTAGTTGTAATAATAAAAATGACAATAATAATAATAATAATAATAATAATAATAATAATAACAATAACAACAATCATATACCATAATTATTACATCTAAAATGATAAAAACAATTACTGTCATTATCATTTACAAAATGTTAATAAAAATAATAATAATAATAATAATAATGACATTAAATGATACAACCACTAACATAGAAATACATAAAAAGGAAAACCAATAAACAAATATCATGCACA
>NW_028234442.1:4939334-4944334 GCF_977035675.1 Penaeus japonicus
CTAGTGAAATATCAGTAATCTGTTGATTGAAGTCATAAAGTTTCTGCTTGATTATATATATATATTTTTTTACATTTTCTTTATTTTTTTTCTCTCTAGATAAACTTTTTTTCAAATAAAAGATATCAACCTCATACACACACACCAAATAATAGTATGTCATAACCATATCTATTCTTTCAATACTAGACAAAAATAAAAGATACATGAACATTAAAACAGAATTAAACAGCGAAACAAACAAAACTTCATCAAAAACGTGAACAATAAAAACAGAATTATTTCTTTAAAAAAAAATTCCTCAAACAATAACATTACGAACACTCCAAATCTCTCAGCACACCTACAATTCTTAAATCAAAGACGAAAAAAAAAAAATTGCAGATACCATAATCAAAATCATAAGTATGCCATTGATATCATATTACATTAAAAATATGAACTAATTTCTAATTCACATCACCTATTTATCAGTTAATAATTCTCCCACCAATGACCAAGCAGGGACACATTACATATCAAAAGATGGGTTATTTATATATGAAAAAAATAACTAATGGGTTATGTAACTAGTAGACTCCCAAACTATAATTATCACTGGGAGATAATGCATTAAAAGGATTCCTTTCAATTTTTACTTTTTAAAAATCAAACTCCTATATTAGGTTTGTCTATGTCTTAGTAAACAGCTTTTCTTTGGCAATGCCGTTGCTTTTACTTACATGGGATTTCCTGAAGGACTGGAAATTACAAAAGTATTTGGATATTATCTATTGTTTTTCTTTTTTTTTAAGATGAAGGATCTTTGTATTGAAGGCTGATAACTGCTAACTTGTAAAGAAAATCTATATTTCTTCTAATTTCTATAAATAACTTAGTATATTTCAATTTCTTTGGATAACCTCTATAAAATCAGTGGTAGATGTATTTCTACAATGCATTTCATCTCATCTTATCTCACTCTCTCTTTTTCACACACAGACATAGACACACAGACACGCACACACTCACACACATACACTCACTCACTCACTCACCCACACACTCTCTCACTCACTCCACTGTTTCAATCGTTCTCTCTCTCTGTTTCGATCTCTTCCCGAATCCTCATGAACTCACCGGCCGGCGTTTGTCCGAGGGCGCAGAGGCGCTCCTGTCTTGAGCTTCGAGTTCGGATACTGGGAAAGGTAAGTCATCATGGAAAGCTCATCACAGTTGGGGTTCACCATCTCATCTGGTGTGATCAGCTGTTGTGGGGAAAGGGAAATTAGCAAGACATTCGGAATATCTTTTTTTATATGCTTTTAGATTTTTTTTTATTTACGGAGGTGAGTGAATTCTCGAGTGACAAAAGATCATGAAAGAGCTCAGCTGAAGAGAACCTTTATTTGAAGATCTAGTCCAGAATATAAAAAAGCTTATTATAACTAATTGGATAGTACTGACTGCATATTCTGTACAACTCTTCTATTATTTTTTTATAGACATAAATTGGAAAGGGCCATTTCAAAACATAACCTTCTGGTGATCGTAAGATACAATCACACTATCTTTGAACAATTTCATATCAACCAACCTATCAGTCTTCCAAAATAATCAACCACCTCCCGATAAAACCATATAAGCTCCGCTCATTTCTAACCAACCTGAGGAACTCCCAGCCAATCATCGGCGAGGGTCATTGCTTCTGTGGCATTCTTGAGAGCATCTTCAGGCACCCAATCTGGCCAATCGGGACACAGACCGGCAGCCACGGAGTCTACAAGAGCACCAACAGCCCGACCATCGTTCCAGTCGTTTGTGAAATTGGAAACGGGAAGGTCGGGTAGTTTGCTCTGGATCCAGTGAAGTAGTCTGGAAGAAAGAAGGGAAATTTGAATGATGCAAGATAACCTTGTGTGTAAATAAAGGAGTTTTAGTTTATTTTCATGACTGTTAAATGTAAAAGGCCATCTTGATGGACTACATTTTTCGCTGAAGTCCATTCATCTGTATAAATTTTCTTGGCCTAAGAAAACTATATAAAAAACTGTAAATATATTTAACACATTCAATATTCGTAGAATCTTTGAGAAATAGAAGGAAGGGAGATTGCAAAACTCAAAAAGTCTTAACTCTTGGTATCTTCATTAACCCCCACCCCTAAGCAACAGGAATCGATGGATAGGCAGATGAACCCTCTGTCGAAATACCAAAGCACGAACAGAGGTACACAGATAAAACAAAAAAACAAACAACCTACATATAAGCAAAGATACACACGTGTAATACAAAAGACAGACGTATAAACAAAATAAAAACATGTCTTGAATTATCTAAAAGGACCATTGAGTAATATCTTCAAGAAGGATACTACTCCTAAGGAGGTCCTCTCTCTCTCTCCCTCTCCCTCTCTCTCCCTGTCAAGAGGGTTCTCATCTCGAGGAGGATTTCGCCACCCTTAGAAATCCTAAAAATATTATATCACAGGATTCCATCTCTAAGGCGGACGTGGTATTCCGTCATGGAAGGTCTTTACGATACACTATAGTATTTAAGGTTGTCACGTTTTAAGGATAACGTAAAGGGTTTTAGGATATCCTTTCGGTCACTCACAACGACTCGTGACCTTTCTGAAGGACCTACTGAAGGAGGTTAATACCCGCCGATAAAGTTTATCTTTTGATGTCCACTTACTTCTCGTCCTCCAAAGAAAATAATCTCGGTATGTTGAAGAGGAAATTGTATTGAAAGAAGCCCTTGGAGTTTCATGACTCTTCTTCAATAACTTTCTGGCCTTTATTTCCCAACCCCGTCTGTATGGATATCCCTTAACACGAATGTGTGTGTGTGTGTGTGTGCGTGTGCATGTGAATACAAGTATGAGCGTTAGTGTGTGTACGCGCGCCTACGCGTTCCAGTGTACGTGCTCTAAATAAGCCAATAACCTTAGACACTTTCCCTCCTTTCCACCCACATCCTTCGCCCTCAGGACACGGCAGCATCCCTCGCCCGTACCCGCCCTTAACAAGATGCAATTAACGTCCCTACATAAGGCGCGGCCACACAGGCCTCCTATCACAAGGGAAATCTGAATTATTATTCGGGACTTCCTGCTGTTTGACTGGAAGCAGAGGCGGTATCTATTTCTTTTTTTCTTTTTTTTTTCTTTGCTTTTATGTATCTGTTTCTTCCTTTTCGAGTGTCGATATGCTATGGTAAGTTAAATGCATAATCAAATATCACATCTATCTTTTTAATGCGTTTTGAAATTAATAATCTATCCATATATTATTACTTAGTTCCATGTATTGAATTTTATGCCAATCACATTATCTTTGCATTTCCCGATTTGCGATAGAAATTCTACCTAATCCTTCGCCCACGAGCCAACCTCCAAGCAATAATAATTTAATTTTTTTATTATATCTGTCTATTCATTCATTTATATTTTGATTTACATTCTATTACTTTTTCAATCCACCACTATCGCCGTTCCAGACACAAATCATTGCTAACCGTATCCAAACTGAGGGTGTCCCTTGGGTGGAAAAAAGGGTGACCGGCGATTTATACAAGTGTTCTAATGGTGAGTCAGCATTGGGTGAATCAGAGTACAAACAGGGGAAAGAAGAAGAAGAAGAAGAAGAGCGAGAGAGAATGATGGATGGGGGGAAAGAGAAGGGATGTTAAAAAGAGAAAGATGGGATGGGGGTGGGGGAGGGAGGGAGGGAGGGAGGTAGGGGGGGGAGGAGGAGAAGGAGGAGGAGGAGGAGGAGGAGGGAGGGAGGTAGGGGGGGGAGGAGGAGGAGAAGGAGGAGAAGGAGATGGAGAGGGAGAGGGAGAAGAAGGATAAGACGAAGAAGGAGGAGGGGGAGGGGAGGGAGGGAAGGAGAGGGAGAGAGAAAGAGAAAGAGAGAGAGAGAGAGAGAGAGAGAGAGAGAGAGAGAGAGAGAGAGAGAGAGAGAGAGAGAGAGAGAGAGAGAGAGAGAGAGAGAGAGAGAGAGAGAGAGAGAGAGAGAGAGAGAGAGAGAGAGAGAGAGAGAGAGAGAGAGAGAGAGAGAGAGAGAGAGCAAAACCCAAGCACTTGCATAAAGTAAACACCATTACCATCCAAGCCCCAACCAGGACACGGAGGTAACGAAGCGTTGCGAACCTAAACGTAAATAAAGAAAACGGACTTCGGTCAACAGAAAACGGATCTGATTTATCTTTATCCTCGGAATCCCTCGGAATTAAATCGCATTAACTATTACTTTCATCTCATTAGAGTACTGCCGATATCCCTCTAATTAGATTGTAGTGTTAATTAAGTTAAGGTCAGAGAGCATCTCCACTCGTATCAAATTACGGCGATAACGATCTCGTATCTTTCGAGAAAACATTTTAATCTTCCAAACAACTGAAAAAAATTGCCAAGTTTCTCAGATTACACAACTGAGGGAAATAATTATTCACAATCGAACATGTTGACACCAATGCTCGAGGGAAAATCGCTGACTTTAACCGAATAAATTAAACGAATGGAAATACAAATACGAAAAACATGGAAAAAAAGAGATATATGATGAAATCAAGCAAGCAAACAGGATTACTCATTATAAGAAATCATGTAATCATAAACAAACAATAGAACCATAACCAATCAAACAACTAAGAGAGTTATAACGAATGAAAAAAAATACAAATCGGGCTAGAAAACGACACAAAAAAAAAAGAATCACACAAGCAAACAAGAAGAAACCAAACCAGGAAAGCAAAACAAGCAATCAACCGAACGACAAGCAAACGCAGCCTTTAGCCCGCCATTACTCTCTATAAATAGTACTGTAAGCGATCTCCCCGCGCGCCAAAAGCAACGCTTATGAAAACAAAACCGCTTTCACGATGACCGTCCTAGCTTCTAGTCCGATCGGGGTGGGGGGGGGGGGGGGGAAGAGAAGGGGAATAGGGGAGGGGAGGGGAGAAGGGGGATATGAGAGGGAAGGAGGGAAATAGGGGAGGGGGGATTGGGGGAGGTA
>NW_028234442.1:4951444-4971444 GCF_977035675.1 Penaeus japonicus
GAGAGAAAAGAGAGATAGAGAGAGAGATAGATTAGAGAGAGAGAGAAGGAGAGAGAGAGAGAGCGGAGGAGAGAGGGAGAGATGAGGAGAGAGGAGAGAGAGAGAAGAGGAGAAGAGAGAGACGAGAGAGAGAGAGAGAGAGAGTGAGAGAGAGAGAGAGGAGAGGAGAGGAGAAGAGAGCGAGAGGAGAGAGAGAGAGAAAGGAGAGAAAGAGCGGAGAAGAAAAGAGGAGAGAGTAAAAGAGGAGAGAAAAGAGGAGAGGAAAGAGTGAAAAGAGGGAGGGAGAAAGAGAGGAGAGAGAATAAGTGAGAGAGAGAGAGGGAGAGTTGAAGAAAAGATGAAGAAAGAGAGGGAGAAAGAGAAAGAAAAGATGAGAGAGAGAGAAGGAGGTGGAGGAGTGGGGGGAGAGGGTTGGGACCACTCTTCTTAGGGGGAAGAGGGTGTAATTGGACACATCCTTATAAGCAGCGGTGTGGCCAATTTTATAATAAATCCTTCACGCAGCCGATTTTCCAATATCATTAACCAAAATGAGGAGAGGATTCCCTTTTGGGTGGTGGACGCTTGGGGTGGGGTGACGGCTGGAAGCTGAAGACTGACGAGGGGGGGGGGTGGGGGGGAGGGGGGGGTGGTGGGGGGGGGGGGGGGGGGGTGGGGGGGGGGGGGGGGGGGGGCTGGGTGGGTGGGGGGGTGTGGGTGGGGGGTGGGGTGACTGTGAGGGGTGGGGGGAGGGGGTGGACGAGAAGGGGACTTAGGAGGAGGGAGAGCGGGAAAGGGGTGAAGGGGGAAGGGGGGTGAGGGGGTAGGTTGGAGAAGGGGGGGGAGGGGGTAAGTGGGGTGGGGGGGTGGTTCGGTGACATGGAAGGGTGGTGACAAGAGGGAGTTAGATAAGGGAAGGGAAGGGAGAGGACTGGCGGAGGGGGGGGGGAGGGGAGGAAGAAGGTGACGAGCAGGGGGTTGACGGGGGGGGGGGGAGGGGCGGTCGAGCAAAAGAGGAGGGGGTGTTGCTTTCGTGGTGCAAGTGAAAGGGGATGAGGAGGGTAATGGAGAAGTAATTAGTCTTCTGTCTCTTTTATTTCTCAATATTTTTTCCCCCTTTCTTTCCATCCTTCTTTCACGCGCTTTCATCCAGGGGTCAGTCGTTTCATCTCGCTCCCTCTCCCCCTCACCCTTTCCTTCTCTTCCCCTCATTCTCTCCCATTCATTCTCTCCCTCTCTCTCTCTTCTATCCTTCACCACTCTCCCCATCCCTGCACTCAATCTCCCTCTCCTCTCCCTCTCCTCTGCCTCTGCCTCTGCCTCTGCCTCTCCCTCTCTCTCTTCCTCTCCCTCTCCCTTTCCTCTCCCTCTCCTCTGCCTCTCCCTCCCTCTCAGTTCCTCTCTCTCTCTCACCCTCTCCCTCTCTCTCTCTCAGTTCCTCTCTCTCACACACACATACCAGCCAAGCCACCGCATAAGGCATCCTGATGAATTCCCCTCAATGGGCACGTGGGCGGCCTTCGTGGGGTCTTGGGGCCACGGTCCGGTCTGGGGAGGAGGACGTAAGGGCGGGGGGAGTTAGGGGAGGGAAGGGTGGGGGAGGTCGGGGGGGAGGGGGGGGAACCGGGTTAGGAGGTGTAGGGGGGAGGGGGGGAGGGAGGGGGGTGTGGTTAATGGGGGTAAATGGCCCGCCAGTAGTAGCAGAGGGATAGGACGGGGGGGGTTAGTAGGGGTTAGTAGGGGCAGCCCGGTAGGTAATCACGGGGGTTAGTAGGGGGCCAGGGTTAGGCAGGGTTTTAGGGGTAGCAGGGGAAAGGCTTCATCGTTGGAATGCTATCGTTAGTTAGGCAGTAAGGTCGCCGTAAGTTTCCCGTTTGTTTTTTTTTTTGTTTCTTTTTTTTTTTGTATGTTTTGGTCTATTTGCCTTTTCTTGTTTTTGTTTTTGTTTTTTTTTAATTTGTTTTTTTGACTTGTCATTTCCACTTTCTCTGAGTTTATTTTTAATGGCAGTGTGTTTTTCCTTTTATTTTTATTCTTATATATCGGTCTCCTAACTTTCTATCCTTTCTTTTTTCTTATACTCTCTACTCTCTTCTCTACTCTCTCTTCTTTCTCTCTTCTCTTCTCCTCCTCTCTTCTCTCTCTCTCTCTATCTCTCTCCTCTCCACACACGGACTCTGTGCGAACGAGAAGAATTAGATCCATCCATTGAAGATGTTACTGGGAAATTTTGAGTTACAAAGATCGCATATTTGATTTGGAGTACCCCTTACTCCGTTGCATATGGAAATGCCGCCAGGCGAGCCGAGGTAGCAGAGCTGTCTGTTTGTTTAGGCGAAGGTTTAAAATTGGTGAAATGGGAGTTAGGTATAACAAGATATCTGCATAAAAGGTATTGCTGTAATTGGTTGATTATGTGTTTGATGATTGTTGTAAGCTATGATTTTGTTTTATTTTTATTTAGGCCCGGAGAAGGAGAAGGGGCTTTTATTTTTTCGAAGAAGGGGTTTACGGAGATATGGGTCGGAGTACCGGTTACTTCACCCTTTTCGAATGTCAAGGCTCTTCTCTTTAAATTTGTCAGATCAAATTATGCCTCTCCCCTTTCTCTCTCTTTCTTTCTTTTTTTCTTGTTTTTTTTTCTCTCTCTTTCTCTTTTTCTTCCTCCTTATCCTTCTCTTTCTCTTTCTCTTTCTCTTTCTCACCCTCCCCTCTTACCTCTTTTCTTTCTTTTTCCCTCTTTCTTTTCTTTTTTTTTTCTTCTCACCTATCCCTCCCTCTCCCATTCCCCTCTCCCCTTAATTTTGTTTTTTATTTTATAATTTTACCTATTTAATATATATTTTAATTTTAATTAATTTTTTGTTAAAATATTATATTTTTTATTAACTACAATTTTTATTATTTTTTATAACTCTTCCCCCTTCTCCTCCCCTTCCCTCTGCCCTCTTCCCTCCCCCTCCCTCTGCCCTCTCCCCTCCCTCTGCCCTTTCCCCTTCCCCTCTCTCCCCCTCCTCCTCCCCCTTTCCTTTCCTCTCCCTCTCAACCCCCAAGTACTCCGGTATCTCCCTGGTCACTCAACTTACACGCGCATGTCCATATAAGGTAACCTAAGGATCAGAGACTAAGATGGAAGGGTGAGGGGGTGAGGGGGTGAGGGGGAGGGGTACGGGAGAGGGCGTGGTTAAGTGTGGTTGTTTGTGTGAAGTGGAAGGGGGACGAGAAGGGCGGAGGAGGGGAAAAGAGGGAAAGGAAGAAAGTTGTGCGCGCGCGCGCGCGGGCGCGCGTTGTGTGTGTGTGCGTGTGTGTGTGTGTGTGTGTGTGTAGTTACCTGTTGTGTGTATGAGTATGTGTGGGTGTTGTGTGTGTGTGTGTGTGTGTGTGTGTGTGTGTATATATATATATATATATATATATATATATATATATACATATATATATAAACATATATATATATATATATATATATATATATTTATAAATATATACGTGCACTCCTACTCCGTGCGTCTACCGAGTCAAAACCGAAGGCTTTTGTTTACACTGAAGGTCACGATTTCTCTGCCTGCTAAGGTCAGTCAATCAGAAGAATGCGCGACTTGTTTGGTTACATCGGTACATTCCTGTCTTTTCTTGCTTGTTTTTCGTTGATTTCATTCTTTGTTGTCTGTGTCTTTGTTTTCTTTTTCTTCCTTTTCTTCTTTTTCCCTACCTCTTCTTTCTCCTATTCCTATAATCCTATTCCTTTGAAATCCTCTTTCCCCCTCCTCTTCCTCCTTTTCCATCCACCATCCATCGTCGTCGTTCTTTTCTTCTTCTCCTTTTCCTTTTTCTATTTCTTTTTCTTCTCTTCCTCCTCTACTTTCTCTTCTTCTTCTTCGAGAGCTACTTCTTCTCTCTTCTTCTTCTTTTCTTTTTTTTCGTCTTCTCTTTTCTTTTCTTCTTCCTTTTTCTTCCTATTCCTTTCCTTCACTTTCTTCCTCATCCTCCACCTTCTCCTCCACCTTCCCCTTCACCTTCACCTTCACCCTCTTACCCTTTCTTCACTTCTCTCTTCTTCTCCTTCCCCTTTCCCTTCCCCTTCCCCTTCTCCTTCTCCTTCCCCTTCCCCTTCTCCTCCTTCTTCTCCTCCTCCTCCTTCTCCTTCTCTCCTCTTCCTCCTTCGCAAACAAAGTCATCTTTCTGGACGACTCAGCAGCGCACGTTCTCAAGAGACTTTCAAAAGGCGTTACTTCGTAGAGCTCTCAGGAAGCACTGCATTTCCGGTCATGGGGCGGTGGGTGGGAGGGAGGTAGGGAGGGAGGGAGGGAGAGGGGGAGAGGGACAAGGAATAAGAGGAATAGTAGTAGTAGTAGTAGTAGGAGGAGGAGGAGGAGGAGGAGGGAGGGAGGGAGGGAGGGAGGGAGGGAGGGAGGGAGGGAGGGAGGGAAGGAAGGGAGGGGAGGGAGGGAGGGAGGGAAGGAAGGAGGGAGGGGAGAAGGTGGGGGAGGAGGGGATGAGGAGGGGAATCAAGAGGGGAGGGGAGGGAAGTGTGGAGGGGGGAGGGAGGGAGGAGGAGGAAGAGGAAAGGGACAAGGAAAAGGAGAAGGAGGAAGAGGAGGAGGAGGTGGTGGGAGGAGAGTAGGAGGAAGAGGGAGGGGAAGAGAAAAACCAACAACAACAATAACAACAACAAGATGAGGAGGAGTGATGAAGGAAGAACGAGGAGAAGGGACGAAGAGGAGGCGTGAGGAATGAAGAGTCAGGAGGAGTGGAAGGAATGAAAAAGGAAAAAATAAACAAAAGAGGGAGAGGGACAAAGGAGAGAATGAGAGAAGTAAGAAAGAAGGGAAAGAAGAGGAGAGGAGAGGGAGAGAGAAGGAGAGGAAAAATATAGATAGGAGAGAGAGAGGGACATGAGAATGGGAAGGGAGGAGAGGAGGGGAGAAAGGAGGGGGGGGGGGGGGGGGGGGGGTGGAGGCTACAAGAAGAGGAGGATTGGAGGAGGAACGAAGGATGAGTGAGAGAGAAAATGAGAAGGAAAAGCGAAAAGGAGTGAGAGTGAAAGAGAGAAAAGTAAGAGGAGTGAATGTGTGTGTGTGTGTGTGTGTGTGTGTGTGTGTGTGTGTGTGTGTGTGTGTGTGTGTGTGTGTGTGTGTGTGTGTGTGTGTGCGAGTGTTTGGCTGTACCTCTATATACGTCCGTATAAATATATATCAGAAAAATAATTACCAAAAACATAAATAACTCATATACCACGTACATCGGCAAACTAATCCTCGCTAGACCAAACAAAACAAAAACAAAACAAGCAAAAAAGCCCCCAACCGCAGTTCCCAACCTCCGTTCATACAAGCGTTCGTGCATCCGCGGATTAAAGTCATGACGTCACAGATTGTTTGTAAACACTGCTCGGACGCGGATTAAGCCTTGGCGTCGCTCCGCACATTTTTAAACATTGCAGCGAGATTAGCATGGCTTTGCCGCGCTGGCTATTGTTGCTTGAATTTTGCAAGAGCAACTCGGACTAATGCTAATGAGCGACGAAGCTTACCTCACCTACTTGCGAGTATGCTTCTCGGTTAAACACATGCACACACGTTCGCATGCAAACACACGCAAGTATCCGTATGTGTACATTTGTGTACGTACGTGCTCACAGGTACTTACATGCACATACAAGGAAATAAACTCACGCTCTCTGATAATTATTTAACATTATGCAATTAAGCAGTTGCAACTAACTGCGACAAATAATCTAATTACCACTAACCACTAATGTTTTATTACTTCCTTGGCCGACTAAGTCTTTCACACGTAAAATAATAGTGAAATTATATCTAAAGGACAAATATAAAAACAGCTTAAGAATAAAGAAGAAGAAAAAATAGTTACATAAACACACCCACATCAATACTGAAACATGGCGAACGTCTCCCTTAGACTTTTCACACATCCTCACCAACATAAATTATTCAAAAGCCAATCAGCTCATCATATATACACCCCCTACCCCTGTACCCCCTCCCCCTTAAAGAGATTACCTCAGGCATGAGTCACCAACACCACCTGGTCACACATACAGGCAGACGTGCATTTGGGATATAATTAAGTTAACATAAAGTAAATATAAGTACGGGCGCCAGCTTCAAAATCGTCCCAGGAGTGTTTACGGCGGAGAAACGGGTCTGTTTTGTGTCGGAGAGATATTTTAGCTTCGTTTTCGCTTTAGTGAGATATTTAGCTTCTGGATGCCTTGCTCTTAATAGGATAAACAAGTATATAGCGTGTTTGTATATGAAAACATACACTAAAAACTGGAAAAAAATGTATAAGCTTATACACAAATATTATACATACAAACAAGCACGCGAATACACTGAAACACGAGAACTCCCCCCCCCCCTACTTCTCTCTCTCTCTCTCTCTCTCTCTCTCTCTCTCTCTCTCTCTCTCTCTCTCTCTCTCTTTCTATCTCTTCTATCTTTTCTATCTTCTCCACCTCCAGCTCCACCCCCCTTCCTCTCCCTCTCCCTCTCCCTGCCTCTCACTCACTCACTCACTCACTCACTCACTCACTCACCCCCCCACCCTACCCGACACACACACACACGCCCCCCCCCCCCCCACACACACACACACGACCCCACCCCACACACACACGCACGCCCCCCCCCCCCACACACACACACGCATCCCCACACCCCCACACACACGCACCCCCCCCCCCACCCCCCACACACCCCCCCCCCCCCCCCACACACACACACACGCACGCGCAAGAGGGACCCAAACAAACTAGAGCAGATAAATCAGCGACCTTTTCAAGAGCAAAAACTCTTACCGCGTAGCAGTCATGTCAGCCAAGGTATGAGTCACACCTTTTCGCCTCTCCTCTCCGCCTCTTCTTCGTCTTATTGTTGATTGTTTCTTCTCTTTGTTTTGCTTTGCTCCTTTCTATTTTTTCTCTCTTTTTTCTATTTTTTTTTTTCTATTCTTTTTCTATTTTTTTTCGCTCGTTTTGGTTTCTTTTATTTTTTCTTTCTTTCTTTCTTCTTCTTCTTCTTCTTCTTCTTCTTCTTCTTCTTCTTCTTCTTCTTCTTCTTCTTCTTCTTCTTCTTCTTCTTCTTCTTCTTCTTCCTCTTCCTCTTCTTCTTCTTCTTCATCTTTCTCCTCTTCTTCTCCTCCTCCTCCTCTTTTTATTTTTATCCTACTTTTCTTACTCCCCTTCCTCTTTTTTCTTTCCTTCCCCCGATCTCCTGTTTTTCTTCTTTCCCGTTCGTTTACTTTCCCTCCCTCTCCCCACCACAAGTTTTTGTTTTTGTTTTTCTCTGTTTTTCTCTCGTACCCCTTCTTCCCTCAACTGCTTCTCTCCTTTCTCATCTTTCACTCTCACTCTCACTCTCACTCTCACTCTCTCTCTCTCTCTCTCTCTCTCTCTCTCTCTCTCTCTCTCTCTCTCTCTCTCTCTCTCTCTCTCTCTCTCTGTCTCTGTCTCTGTCTCTGTCTCTGTCTCTGTCTCTCTCTCTCTCTCTCTCTCTCGCTCTCGCTATTCCTTTCTTTCTCTCTCTGTCTCTGTCTCTCTCTCTCTCTCTCTCTCTCTCTCTCTCTCTCTCTCTCTCTCTATATATATATATATATATATATATATATATATATATATATATCAATTACACTTAAACTCACAACACTATCTACTTAAATGTTTATTCGAAACTGTTCATCATGTCATTTTAAAAGTCCCGCCAAATCATCCCTTCCCCCCCCCTACGCACGACCCGTAAGAAATTCACACGGACACGGATCCCCCTCATCCTCTCACACTTAACTTTCACAGGTACCGGTATCCTCTATTGCAGTTTTTGGAGTTTTTTTGCGTCCCTTATTCGCGGACAATTAACTGTAATCATAAGACTTTTTTGTTATCTTTTTTTTTACTGATCATTATACATTTTCTTTTTATAAGCCATTCGTCTGGGCGTTTCCTTTCCCTTTCCTTCTTCGGCGCTACATGTCTTATATTCGCGTGATCATAATTATTAAGGGAGAGGGAGGAAAGTAGAAGGAGGGAGGGAGAGGGAGGTGGAGGTGGAGGGAGAAGGAGAGGGAGAGGGAGGAAGGGAGGAGGGGAGGGGGAGGGGGAAGGGGAGGGAGAGGGAGGAAGAGAGGGGGAGGGGGAGGGAGAGGGAGGAAGAGAGGGGGAGGGGAAGGGGAAAGGGAAGGGGGAGGAAGGAAGGAAGGAAGGAGGAGGGCTGGAGGGAGGGAAGGCAAAGAATGTGTTTGTGAACCCAAAATATTTATCCAAACCCACAATAGAAATTCAATCTTTCTCTTTTACTCTCTTTCTTCTTATCTTCTCTCCTTTCCCTCCTCCTTTCCTCCCACCTCCTCCTTCTTTTCTTCCTCCCTCCCTTCTTTTTCCTTCTTTCCTCCTTCCTTCCTTCCTTCTTCCCTCCTTCCTTCCTTCCTTCCTTCCTTCCTTCCTTCCTCCCTCCCTCCTCCCCCCTTCTTCCCTACCCTCTCCCCTCTCCTCTCTCCCTCCTCCCTCCACCCTCCACCCTTCCCCCTCCTTCCTCCTTCCTCCCTCCCCTCTCCCTCCTCCCTCCTCCCTCCTCCCTCCTCCCCCTCCCCCCTTCTAGCCAAAATAAAAGATGAAATAAATCCTTCTGCAGCTGACCGTGAAGGCTGGGCGTGTTCGCCCCAACGCCCTTACAACCTCATGACATGGAATTCAACCAATCAAAACCCAACTCGGCGTAATCAGATTGCAAAGCGAGGGTTGTGATTGGTCGAGACGGCAGGTGAGCGGGACGTCCCGACCAACTGACCTGTTGACAGACACACGCCACTAAAACCACGTGTTTCCAAGACGGGCTTAGCTTATCCTTGGCTGTTTCTAGACAGTACGAAGAAATATCTAATTACGGAGAGAGACGGAGGGCGGTATGTGTTACAGTTGTAAGAATGGTATTTTGAAAACAATGTATAATTTTACTTTTCGTGTACAAGCTGAAAATTATATTCACTGCACACAGACACGAGTCATTTTGCCTGCCTGTCTGTTTTACTCTCTCCCCTTCCTTCCCTCTGTCTCTCTCTCTGTCAGTCTGTCTGTCTGTCTGTCTGTTTGTCTGTCTGTCTGTTTGTCTGTCTGTCTGTCTCTTCTTCGTTTCCTCTGTCTCCCTCCCTTCCTCTATCCCATTCTCAACCCTCCCCCTTCTCTCCCCTTCTCTGTTTGTCTCTCCTCCCTCCTCCCCCCCCCCACTTTCTCTGCAACGTGCAAAATACCTCAACTACTCTTTCATGCTTAACTCGACGATGACTCATGAAATCCCGAGTCATGCCAAAATCCCATTAAAGAAGGGAGAGGAAGAGGGAGAGGGAGAGGGAGAGGGAGAGAGGAAGGGACGGGAGGGGAGGGGAGGGAGAGAGGGAGGGAGGGAGGGAGGGAGGGAGGGGGGAGGGAGGGAGGGAGGGAGAGAGGGAGGGAGGGAGAGGAGAGAGAGAGAGAGAGAGAGAGAGAGAGAGAGAGAGAGAGAGAGAGAGAGAGAGAGAGAGAGAGAGAGAGAGAGAGAGAGAGAGAGAGAGAGAGAGAGAGAGAGAAAGAAAGAGAGAGAGAGAGAGAAGGAGGAGATGGAGAGGGAGAAGAAGAAAGAGAAAAATAGAGACAGAGAGAAAAATGGAAGAATTAAGATTGAAAAACAAAGAGAAAAGGAACCAAACCCAAACCCTCCCCCCCTCCCGCAAATAAAAAAAGAAAGCAAGAAAAAAAAGACACGCAATGTGCGCAACAGTGGAAGGTACTTGTCCGTGTGAACATTCCTCTCGTTAAAAGCCAAGCGAGATTGGGACAGCCGGCGGGGGGTAGAGAGGGGGGCGGGGGGGGATGCCTGATCCGTGTGAGAAACAATGCAAAAGTCACGTGTTTCTTTCTTTCTCCTCCCCCCTCCCCCCTTCCCCCTCCCCTGCCTTCTCCCATTTGTTTTCTTCAGAGTCATAACAATGTCTCCAGAATTCAAATTAAAATCTAAATATTAAATTCGATGCATGTGTAAATATATATACATACATATATATATATATATATATATATATATATATATATATATATATATATATATATATATATATACATATATATATATATATATATATATATATATATATATGTATATATATATATATTTATTTATTTATATATATATATGCTCTAAAATATAATGCTTCAACGATATATTGCCCTCATCCTTTAAGTAATAAGTCTTTCCATAAAAATAAAAAAAATCAGATAAAACAATTTTAGAAATCATAATTAAGTAGGAACAATAAAACATCTTTCTTAAGGCATTTTACAAGTAACATATCTTATAAAAAAATCAATTAAATAAAGCAATTCCTTCGAGAAAAAAGAAACGAAAAAAAAGAGGAAAGCAAAGTCATTAGCATAGACAAATCTGTATCTTTTTCTCTTTCTTTCTCTCCTTTTTTTTTGTTTGAAATACCTTGCTCCTCCTCATCTTCCTCCTTTCTCTCTCTCTCTCTCTCTCTCTCTCTCTCTCTCTCTCTCTCTCTCTCTCTCTCTCTCTCTCTCTGTCTCTCTCTCTCTCTCTCTCTCTCTCTCTCTCTCTCTCTCTCTCTCTCTCTCTCTCTCTCTCTCTCTCTTTTTACTTTGTTTTCTTTTCTCTCACTCCATTTCCTCTCGGCCTTTGACTTCCACCGCTTGGCCATCCAGCATGACACACTTGGCAGGCCGGTGGACGTCTGTGTTTCGTGACTCAGGGTGTGGAGGGGAGGGGGAGGGGAGAGAGAAGGGAGGGAGAGGGGGGAGAGAGAGGGGAGGGGAGGAGGGAGAGGGGGCTAGAGGGAGGAGGGAGGGAGAGTGAGGGAAGAAGAGAGACGGGGGAGGGAGAGGGGGAAGGGGCTAGAGGGAGGAAGAGGGGGAAGGGGGTAAAGGGAGGAGGGAGGGAGAGGGAGGGAAGAAGAGAGACGGGGGAGGGAGAGGGGGAAGGGGCTAGAGGGAGGAAGAGGGGGAAGGGGGTAAAGGGAGGAGGGAGGGAAGAGGGGAAAGGGGGGAAGGTGAAGGGGGTAGAGGGACGAGGGAGGGAAGAGAGGAAAGGGGGGGAGGGTGAAGGGGGTAGAGGGAGAGTGGAAGAACGAGGGAGGCAGTGAGAATAGAGGAACGAAGGAAAGACAGGGTAAGTAAAGAGGGAAAGAGTGGAGGAGAGAAAAGATAAGAAAAGAGGGAAGAAAGGAGGAACTAAATAAATATAGATACGATAAAAAGAAAGGAGACGGGGGGGGGGTTGCTGGGGAGGAGGGGGCGTGTTCTTGTAAAAGTTTTTATTTTTTTATAAAATGAAGCCAAGACGCAATAGTAGCGAGCGAGGGTGACGTGAGCAAGTGAGAGAGAACGAGAGAGAGAGAGAGAGAGAGAGAGAGAGAGAGAGAGAGAGAGAGAGAGAGAGAGAGAGAGAGAGAGAGAGAGAGAGAGAGAGAGAGAGAGAGAGAGAGAGAGAAAAAAAAAAAAGTAGGAGTGGGAATGGGAGAAGGAGAGAGAGAAAAAAGAGAAAAAAAGAGAGAGAAAAAAAAAGAGTGACAAAAAGAGACAAAATTAAAACAATTAGAAATAGAGACACACAGACAAACAGACAGACGGGGAGAGACAAAGCAAGAGAGAGAGAGCGAAAAGGGCAAGAAAGGGCAGGCCACAAAAACAACAAAGAAAGCTAAGATCATTGCGTGGTTACCTACATTCCTCGTGGC
This sequence comes from Penaeus japonicus, assembly GCF_977035675.1. Classification (NCBI taxonomy): domain Eukaryota; kingdom Metazoa; phylum Arthropoda; class Malacostraca; order Decapoda; family Penaeidae; genus Penaeus; species Penaeus japonicus. The sequence continues at coordinate 4,963,166 of NW_028234442.1, forward strand.
TTCTTCAAGGGGGAGGGGGAGGGGGTGGGGGAGGGGGGGAAGAGGTTTCGCAGGGGTATTCTGAGAAGAGGCAAGACATCCGAGAAATGAAGGAAGAGGAGAAGAAATGAGGGGGGATGAAAATAAATGATAAAAGTGAAGAAGGGAGATGGGAGAGAGTGAGGATGAGAGGAATTAGGAAGGAGAATTTCAGGGTAGGGGGGGGGGGAGGGGAGAGGAGAGGAAGGGAGGGAGAGAATGTGCATAACTCAAACCTAAAATAACAGCTTTCACTCTAAGTAACAATAACAATTTATTATCAATAACAATAACAAATGGCCCTAAAAAAAAAAAAAAAAAAAAAACGCACGTGTTACACACACGATCCCTTTTTGGCGGGAAAGAAAAAAGCGGGAGATTTATCATTTTATGGCACATGGCTGTCAGTCATTCTGTCCACTGTTTTACATTCAGCGAAAGGGGGAATGTACAGAATGCATGGGTCCATATAATTTACCACTTCCCCTCTTTTCTCTCTCTCTCTCTCTCTCTTTCAGTTGCTATTTTTCACTTTCACTCTCACTTTCCCACTATATCTGTCTCTACCACTTAATCTCTCTTTCTCTCTTAATATTTATTTTCCTCCCTCTTCTTCCTACCGCCCCCCTCCCTCGATTCTTCCCTATCTCTGCCATCCATCTTTATTTATCACTATTCCACTCAATCCGTCCATTATCGCCGTTCGCCATCGCCCTCCTCTTGTGTCACGTGACATTTTCCCGCGTTATCGGACCCTTGAAGTCACGTGACCCGACCATGGCGAGGCGGTCGAGTATTTCAAAAGCTGATCGTGACAAATGTGTATATCTGTTTTTTCCTTTTCTTTCTTAATTTTCTCTGTTCTTTTCTTCCTTTTTTTCTATCTCTTGTTTTTCTACTTTGGTTTTTGTTTTTTGTTTTCTTTCACATATCCTTGTTTTTTTGAATAAGGGGAAACGATATATAATTGATGAAAGATGAGAAAGAGAGATAGATAGATAGAGAGAGAGATTGAGATAAAGCGGGGAGAGAGAGAGAAAAAAAAATAAAACCATAACCATCAAAAAGAACAGAAAACCAGAGAAAAAAACAAGCGTGGGAGAGAGAGATCAAAAGAAAGCAAGACATTAACAGACAAGAGAAAGAGAGAGAGAGAGAGAGAGAGAGAGAGAGAATGGAACCGCCATTTCTCTGTTTTACGGCCATAGGCAATATCCAGAGACACTTTTTATTGCGGAGCTAATCAATATATCACATTTTTAAGAGCGAATCTCTATCAGAAATATCTCTTCAAAGATTACTTTAATAAGATCCTCGGGAACAGAAACCCCGAAAAATAGCTTCTGTTCTGTTATTGAATATGCAATGTGTATACTAATCCTAATGTTTTTTTTTTTTTTTTATAGATTAGATTTTAGATTTTTGGATCGTTTCCTTACCTATAACAAACAAAAAGTCATTAAAATTATGGTTAATAAAAAAAAATCGCACAAACATATATGCAAGAAAATATGCAAGAATAAAAATATATATAAGAAAAGAAATAAAACACACACACACACACACACACACACACACACACACACACACACACACACACACACACACGGATGCATAAAGCGTATCCACAATTTCGCGCTCTCGCTCCCTGTGCGCCCGTTTAATGGCGCCATAAACGCATTCCCGTGATATTAAACAGCCAAACAGTATTCGTTTACGTAAAAAATATATATACATATAATATCAGTTGCATCTTTTACCTCTTGCTCTTGATGTTGTTGTTTTTTTAACTGTGGCTCTGGTTCTTCCTCGCTCGGTTTGTTTGTTCCTTTCTTTCTGTGTTTGTTTATCTCTCTCTCTCTCTCTCTCTCTCTCTCTCTCTCTCTCTCTCTCTCTCTCTCTCTCTCTCTCTCTCTCTCTCTCTCTCTCTCTCCTTCCTTCTCTTTCTCTTCTCTCTCTCCTTCTCTCACTCCTTCTCTCACTTCTCTCTCTCCTTCTCTCACGCTTGCTTGCTTGCTTGCTTGCTTACTTACTCACTTACTTACTCATTCACTCACTCACTTTCTCACTCATCTACTCACTCACTCACCCACTCACCCACCCACCCACCCACCCTCCCTCCCTCCCTCCCTCCCTTTCTCTCTCTCTCTATCTCCCTCCCTCCCTCTCTCTCTCTATCTCCCTCCCTCCCTCTCTCTCTTCCTCTCTCTCTCTCCCTTCCTTCCTCCCTCTCTCCCTCCCTCCCTCCCTCCCTCTTCTCACCCTCCCTCCCTCCCACCCTCTCTCTCTCGAGCCATCTGCACTGTGTTGCAGAGCAGGTATTGCACAGTTCACTGATCGCTGCAGAGGGGGTAGGGAGGTAGAGGATGAGCAGGTGGAAGAGGAAGAGGAGAAAGTGGAGGAGGAGGAAAAGGAGAAGGTGGAAGAGGAGGAGGAGAAAGTGGAGGAACAGGAGGAGAAGGTGGAAGAGGAGGGAGAGGAGAAGGTTTAGGAGGGGAGGGGGTGGGGGTGGGGGTGGAGGTGGAGGTGGGGGTGGAGGAGGAGAAGGAGGAGGAGGTGGAGGAGAAGGTGGAAGAGGAGGGAGAGGAGAAGGTGGAAGAGGAGGGAGAGGAGAAAGTGTAAGAGGAGAGGGGTAGGTGGAGGTGGAGTTGGAGGTGGAGGTGGAGGAGGAGGAGGAGAAGGAGGAGGAGGAGGAGGAGGCGGTGGCGGAGAAGATGTTAGAGGAAGTGGAGGAGAGGAAGGAAGTTAAGAAAAGAAGAAGAATAAAAAGGACACGAGAGAACAGAAGGATACAAAAAAGAGGAAGAGGAAGTGACAAAAAGTGACAAATTTAAGGTCTATAAAGAAGTAGAAAAATAATAATAAGAAGAAAAAGAATAAGAAGAAGGAGATGAAGATGAAGAAGGAGAAAAGGACGAAGAAAAAATAGAAAAAAAGGGAAAGAAGAAAAATAATAAGAATCAGAACAAGAAAAGGGAATAAGAAGCAGAACAAAAAGAGGAAATAAGAAACAGAACAAGAAGCGGGAATAAGAAGCAGAACAAGAAAAGGGAATAAGAAGCAGAACAAGAAGATGGAATAAGAAGAACAAGAAGCGGGAATAAGAAACAGAACAAGAAAAGGGAAAAAGAAGCAGAACAAGAAAAGGGAATAAGAAGCAGAAGAAGATGGAATAAGAATCAGAAGAAGAAGAGGAAATAATAAACATCAGAAGAGAACCAGAGGTACAATCAGCATTCCGGTTCCATCAATCCCTTCCTCCACAACTCAGTCAATCTCCCATCTCTTAAACCCTGATTTATGTTGCACGTTGCAAACGAACGTATAAAAGAGTCGCTCAGTTGCACCGGCTGAACTTTTATGCAACAAATAACGAATAACACATGCTGGCCGAGGGAACATGCGGGTTACTCTGATACGTGTGTGTGTCCTGGATCTGGTGCAGTAGGCTGGTGGTGATGGTGATGATGGTGAGGATGATGATGGTGGTGGTGATGGTGATAGTGATGGTGAGGATGATGATGGTGGTGGTGATGGTGATAGTGATGGTGAGGATGATGATGGTGGTGGTGAGGATGGTGGTGGTGGTGATGATGATGATGGTGGTGGTTGTGGTAGTGGCGGTTATGGTGTGATGTGATGATAAATAAATTAAAACAAAATCCAAATTAATAAAACTAATCATATTATATACATAATAGAATTCGGTGAATTAAAATTGTCTGTAATAGTCACATGAGAAAGAAGCCTCCCCTACCCCTACCCTCACCCCCACCCCTATCCCATCCTCCCACCCCCTCTAACCCCCCCCCACATCCCCTCAGGTCATCAACACAATAGCTCACAGGTAACCTCAGATAACCCTATCTTCCACCAGCCAACAAAACACCTTCTGCCAACAGCTGGTGGCACTCCTGACACCATCTGAGTGAAAGTGGCCACAATGCCACTCACACATTGACGAGAGCACCACCTCAGCCTACTGTCTCATTAGCCTAACTGGGTCGTTTGTGCGAGGCATCCGCTATGCCGAGTGCACATACCTTATATGGGGGTTCTTTGCTGTTTTTTACTTTCTTTCTTTCTTCGATTTTTTTTTTTTTTTTTACACGATCGTCTGTTCTCTTGCGTAGTTCGGATGCGTTGTGTCCGATTTTTTTTTTCTCTCTCTCTTCTTCTTTTCCTTTATCTTGCTCTTTCTCCCTCTCTCTGATGATCCACCTGTCCCTCTCCCGCTCCTTCTCCTTCTTCTTCTCCTTCTCCTTCTCCCTCCACACACACACACACACACACACACACACACACACACACACACACACACACACACACACACACACACACACACACACACTTCCTTATTAGCTGACATTCGAATAATGCACCAGAGAGTCAGCCCAGATGGTACCCACTTCACTATGACTCAAACCTCCCCCCCTCCCTCCACCCCCTCCCCTTCAAACCAGGTATTTCACCATTAACCTTTCTAGAGCCAGATGTGTTTCCCCTCCCCCTAACCCCCCCACCCTCCTCCACATCCTGACCCCTTAAAAAACTATTCAGAAACCCTTAATGCTTTTTTTTCTCTCCCTCCACTTTTCTTGAGACATTTCCAACACCCTTTCACCTGTCCTCTACCTTTCTCTCTCTCTCTCTCTCTCTCTCTCTCTCTCTCTCTCTCTCTCTCTCTCTCTCCCTCTCTCTCTCACTCTCACTCTCGCTCTCTCTTGTTACGTATAAGCTGCCAAGGGTAAAGACAGTATATGTGTCATTTTTTCAACACTCGGTTTAAACCCATATGTGCGTCCGCGCGCGCGCGCGTATGTGTAAGTGTGTGTGTGTGTGTGTGTTGGTTTGTGTGCGTGTGCGCGTGCGTGTGTATGTCCGTGTGTACGGACTTTATAACCTAGTCCATCTCCCTACCTGTCTCTCAGCCAGTCAACCAGCCACTTAATCACTCAGTCAACCCATAAACCCATCTACAGTAAATCAATCCCTCGCTATTTTGGAAAGGCCTCAACACATCAAACCAGGATGTCAAAAAAGATAGAATAATAATTGAAAAAAAAAATTATTGCAACATCGCCTGCAATCATATTCAATCAACTTTGTGCATGAAATTACCCTCGGGAGTTACTGTCCAACTGGGCAATTTAGCAACACAAATTCCCTTTCACGCATCCGTACACAACTAGCCACTCGTCATGTCTTTCTCTTTTTCTGTCTGTCTGTCTATCTGTCTGTCTGTCTGTGTCTCTGTTCCTTTTCAATGAAAGTGCTATGTTATATATTTTTCTACTAACAACAATAATAATAACAACAGTGGCAATGATAATGATGATAATGATGATAATAATAATAATAATAATAATAATTGTAATCATGATGATAATGGATATGATGACCAAAACAGCAACAATAATATTTACAATAATAATAACAATAAATATAACGATAGCGACATTGAGAGAACAAGCGAGGAAAGAAAGAAGAAGAAAGGCAGGAAGAAGGGAAAATGGGAGGGCAGTTGGGGTGAAGGTGACGCCAAGCGAACAGCCACACTAGTAATTACGATAAGTCGGTCTTTCGATGTTGGGGAATGATCAGTTTATGGCAGGTTTGACGGCCTTAAGGGAGGGTATAGGAGAGAGAGAGAAAGTGGGAGAGAGGATAAAGAGGGATGGGGGAGGAAGATGATACTAAAAAAGGAAGGAGACGAAGAGAAAGCGAGAGAAAGAAATGGAAAGGAGAGAATAATGATTATTCACAACGCAGTGAACTGTAAAGGCACTTCACGCCGCACGTGTCTGCGGGAAGGTCGTGTACTGTGTACAGAGAGAGAGAGAGAGAGAGAGAGAGAGAGAGAGAGAGAGAGAGAGAGAGAGAGAGAGAGAGAGAGAGAGAGAGAGAGAGAGAGAGAGAGAGAGAGAGAGAGAGAGAGAGAGAGAGAGAGAGAGAGAGAGAGAGAGAGAGAGAGAGAGAGAGAGAGAGAGAGAGAGAGAGAGAGAGAGAGAGAGAGATGAACTGCTTGATTGATCAAGTTTATTTGCAGAAGACACCAGCACACGCCTAGCAAAAAGCCAGACATTTACATAATGACTGACAGACAGACAGGACATGGAAAAGAAAACTGCATCCCATACTTTTATCATACGTCACAACAAGCATATATCACACACTGCAACGAATCAATATTTGTCTAAGCTTCGAAACAAAACAAAAACACAACTGCTTATACGAGAAGGGGAGAGGAGAAGAGGAGGGGGGTGAGGGGGAAGGATGAGGAGACCGAGAAAGAGGGGGGAATGGAGAGGGGAGAAGAGGTGGGGAGGTGAGGGGAGGGGAAAAGGGGAGGGGAGAGAAGGAAAGGGGCAAGGAGGAAGGGGAAGGAGAGGAGATGTGGGGAAGGGAGGAGGGGGAAGGAGGAGAAGACTTGTGGAGGGAAGGGGAGGGTAGGAATGGGACAGCCAAGGGGAGAGGGGGGACAGTCATGACATGAGGGGGCAGGGGGTAGGGGGTAGAAGAGTCATGGTTTCTGTGTGGGTCAAATTTCAACTTTCTCTTGTTCGCTTATGGCAACCCAACGCGCACTGTACTGTATGCCGCCAGTGTTTCTTTCCTCTTTGGAATATTCTTATTTTTTCTTGATTGCACTACAACTATTTAGAATAAACAAACAAAAAACGACTTTTGCCGTTTTTCTTTTTAAAAAATGTGTGATTGGTGGTAAGATGGACGACATCTGGTGTGACGTCAGAGATACCTGGGGGTCATGATAGGTCACGAAGGTCAAATTCCCTAAGGTAATCTCTGCTCAGAATCACTCATGCTCACTGGCCGCATGTCATTATGACATTCATACTATATCAAGGCACGAATAGATGAGTCACTGTTTTATTTATACTGTTTGAAGATTCCCGCCAAAACGGACACGAAAGCCAGTTATTTTAACAGCGATTTTTGCGTGTCTCCAACTGAACGCCAACAAAAGAAAAAAAAAAAAACATCTATAAAAATTCCACTTGTACGTGCGTGTACTAAAACCCATCTGTCTATATTCTTTCATGTATTTATAGCAACTACATCACTATAGCTGCGTTACCAAGGACGCCTGACAGCGGTCTTTTAAACGATTTCGAAAACTCATTATGTAACACCAAAGTCTCCCTTGACAAAAGCAGATGCCTGACCTGACGACCTGCAGAGCGATGGAAAAGACTTGCCAAGTCATTAAAATAAGAGATAAAGAGAGAACGAGATTATATGGCACAGCAAAAAAAATCTGTTTATCTTTAAGCTCGTAATCATCGAAGATTTGATAAGACGCGTGAAAGCGAGAGAGAAAAAAATGTGTGAAATGTCGGTTATGTTGTATTTCATTTTCCATGCTTTTGATTTTTTTCACCTTTGATTATTTATCATTCGTGCTGTAAAGTTACGCCACGCTATAAAATATAAGCGCTACCGTTATCTCTCTTTATTGCTTTACTACATAGTTTTGTAAAAGTTGTGTTATTTGTTACGTTTACCACCTACAGATATGATTTTATTATATCATCATTTGCCACTGTTTTTACTTTAGGCATTCAGGGAATAATAGCATAAAATTAAATTTAAAAATATTTAAAATAAAAAAGGAGAGTAATATAACAGTGAAAAAAAAGAAGACGAAGGCCAAAATCAAAAAGAAATTACAAATAACAGCAATGAAACAAAAGAAAAGAAATACATGTCAAACAATAAAACATTCACAAAATAAAAACAACCAAATCTTGGCCTGAAAGCACAAACGTCCTCTTAAAATTGCACATTCGTGACTGCTTTCAGAAACGGAATCGCGATTAACCTGAGAATTCGTGACCTTAATTCGCTCAGGTAAACGACACGTCATGGATGCTCTGCCATTTACGGTATTCTATTCCTTTCTTTGTCTTTCTCTCTCCTTTCTTTCTTTCTTTCTTTCTCTTTCTCCTTCTCCCTCTTCTTCCTCACCTTCTCCCTCTCCTCTACTTCTCTACTTCTCATCTTCTCAACCTCCTTAGAAAAAAAAAAATCTACAGGTGTCATTTGCCTTCAAGATTTCCCGCCAAAAATTGCTCTGATGATTGTAATTGGTCGAGCGTAATTGTAAGATGAGTCGTGATTGGTGGGCCAGTTAGAAATAATTACTGTCATTGGTTCCTCGGTTTCCAGAGGAACAGCTTTTACTAAACGTCATTTATTTCTGATTCCCAGTAGGCCTATTTTAGCCCATAATTTCCATC
>NW_028234442.1:4981444-4986444 GCF_977035675.1 Penaeus japonicus
CGAACGGCAGCTGGTTCTGTAAATTTTTGCCGACTAATCTTTCTTTGTGTGGATAGAGAGATTGATATATTGCTCTGCGAAATGAAGAAAACAAATATTTTTTCTTATAGAGCACAAGGCAGTATGCAATTAACTCCATATCTCATAAATTCATTTGTTTTCATTTTTTCTCGCCGTGTATGCGTCTGCATGCACCCTAACCCAAGCACGAAATCCCAAGCTCACTTGCCTCTATTATAAGACAAAAACTGTTATTCATAGCCGTGATCTCAGCGCGGTGAATAATGGTCTCTATGTTGGCCATCCAAGCTATATAACGATGCGGGGACAGAAGACCGCTTATATAAAATAACAAATACCACATATGCATCAAAGGCCGGTATCCTAAGCCGGTCACGCATACCTTCGGACGAGGGAGAAAAACTCGTCCGGGGTATCATTCCATATGTGGCTCTGATGACCACTTTTCCGGCAACGGATGCCATTTACCGGCCTACTGTTTACTGAATCCGCAACTTTCGAGCATAATCACTTAGATCGTTGCTGATGTCACCGATTAATGGGGAATTTACGCGTTCAAATCAGCATATCTTTCAACAGGCCGGCGATCATTATGGATTCAATTTTCGCGCGCTTTCTAAGTTCGGTTGCCAGCTTTTTTTTTTTTTTATTCTCTCTCCTTTATCAGATATCTGTGATCTCTTAAATCCTGAAATATATATCACAATACTTTACAGCTCCTGACGAAAAGAAGAGAAAGAAAAAAGAAAAGAACTAACTTCGACACTTGTTCTTTACGACAAGACAACATTACTGCACTTCTTTTTTGAGTTAACAGCTGCACGAAAACAGAATTTCAAACGACTTCTTTACACGTGCTAGGGGGCCCACGAGTAAATTTCATCTTTCGACGTCTTTTTACAGCCGACAGAGACCGATCTTAACCGTTAAGATTATAAAATATTATTGTTCTTTTTTCTCTTCCTCTTTTCATTAATCTGTCTGTCTGTAAGTCTCTTTTTCATTCTATTTTTTTCTTTTCTTTCTTTCTTACTCTTTCTCTTTTCCTCTCTCTCTTTCTCTTTTCCTCTCTCTCTCTCTCTCTCTTTCTCCTTTTTCTCTTTCCCCTCTTTCTCTTTTTCTCCTCTTCCTCTCTCTTTCTCTTTCTCTCTCTCTCTCCCCCACTCCCTCGCCTCCTTTTCTCACTTCCTTTATTTTTTATCACTTTTCTACGATACGTGTTATTTATGACTCATTCCCGCTGTAATCTCACATAGCAGCCAATTAAAGTTATCTATATTTTTATATCTGTCTATCTCCGCGAAGAATTTATCAACCGTGGGATTCAGAGAGCTTAAACTTCAAAGTCAAACATACCAAAAATATCGAGAGAAAATTGTAAGTCTTTATTACAAGCCGAGCGCTAAAATCTTAGACGATGTTTTAAAAATCTATAATCTTTTGGTGTAAGAAAAAAAAAATTTTAAAAAAAAATTAAAAAAAAAAAAAAAAAAAAAAAAAAAAAAAAAAAAAAACAAAAAAAAAAAAAAAAAAAAAAAAAAAAAAAAAAAATTTAAAAAAAAGGGGGGGGCCTTTCCCGGGGGAAAAAAGGCCCCAAAGGCCTTTAAAAGGGGAAAAAACCGGGGGGGAAAAAGGGAAAAAGGGAAAAAAAAGAAAAAAAAAAAAGAAAAGGGGGGTTTTAATTTGGGGGAAAGGGGGGGGGTTTTTTTTTTGGGGGGGGGGGGGGGGGGGGGGGGGGGGGGGGGGGGGGGGGGGGGTTTTTTTTTTTTTCTCCTCGGGGGGGGGAGGGGGGGGGGGTGGGGGGGGGGGGGGGTTTTTTTGGGGGGGGGGGGGGGGGGGGGGGGGGGGGGGGGTTTTTTTGGGGGGGGGGGGGGGGTTTTTTGGGGGGGGGGGGGGGGGGTTTTTTTTTTTTTTTTTTTTTTTTGGGGGGGGGGGGGGGGGGGGTTTTTTTTTTTTTTTTTTTTTTGGGGGGGTTTTTGGGGGGTTTTTTTTGTTTTTTTTTTGGGGTGTGGGGGTTGTTTTGTTTGTTTTTTGTGTGTGTGTGTGTTGTGTGTTTTTTTTTTTTGGGGGTTTTTTTTTTTTTGGGTTTTTTTTTGTTTGTTTGTTGGGGGGTTTTTTTTTGGGGGTTTTTTTTTTTTGGTTTGGGGGTTTTTTTTTGTGTGTGGGGTTTTTTTTTTTTTTTTTTTTTTTAATAAACAGCGGGGTTTTTTTTATTTTTTTGGGGGAAAAGGGTTTTTTTTTTTTTAAAAAAATTTTTTTTTTAAAAAAAAAGGGGGGGGGAAAAAAAAAAAAAAAGGGGGGGGGGGGGAAAAAATTTTTTTGGGGGGAAAAAAAATTTTGGGGGGGAAAAAAAAAAAAAAAAAAAAAAAAAAAAAAAAAAAAAGGAAAAAAAAAAAAAAAGAAAAAAAAAGAAAAAGGGGGGGGGGGGAAAAAAAAAAAAAAAAGGGGGAAAAAAAAATTTTTTTTAAAAAAAAAAAAAAAAAAAAAAAAAAAAAAAAAAAAAAAAAATTTAAAAAATAAAAAAAAAAAAAAAAAAAAAAAAAAGGGGGGGGAAAAAAAAGGAAAAAAAATTTTTTGGGGCCCCAAAAAATTTTTTTTTTCCCCCCCCGGGCCCCCCCCCCCGGGGGGGGGGGGGGGGTTTTTTTTTTCCAAAAAAAATTTTTTTTTTTTTTTCCCCAAAATTTTGGGGGGGGGTTTTTTTTGGGGGGGGTGGGGGGGTTTTTTATTGTTTGTTTGTACGAACACATGTGTCTGTGTATGGATGTTTGCGTATGTGTATGCGTTCGAAGATGCTTGCGTGTTGGTGTGTGAACAGTTAAAAAAAGGTTAACGATACAAATGCGAATAATTATGCAAATGAATTGAGAGCGAGATGACTTCCTTGTTTATTTGTTATTTGGGGAAAACGTGTTTACTGGGTGTTTATTGCAAGAGACAAGCGTTGCATGTTTTTTATTACGATGGAAGGGGAGAGAGAGAGAGAGAGAGAGAGAGAGAGAGAGAGAGAGAGAGAGAGAGAGAGAGAGAGAGAGAGAGAGAGAGAGAGAGAAGAAGAAGAATTAAGGAAAAGAAAAAAGAAAAAAGAGCAAACAAACAGACATCAGTAATAATATCAGTCACTTGATCAAGTGACCTCAGACACACACACACACACACACACACACACACACACACACACACACACACACACACACACACACACACACACACACACACACACACACACACAGCACATCAACGACAGACCTAAATTTACATTCACCATTTACACTTTAACAAAAATAAGTCCTTTTACACACAAAAAAAATAAACGTAGATAAATGTAACAAGTGTTGCAACTAATGACATCCACAGACACCTACAAACAAACAGATTAATGAAGTTGTGTTTTTGTTTACGTTTAAGTTCATGAATAGTGTATGCATGTACGTATACGTGGCAACACAAGTTAATGATCTTGTTGCCTTACAGACGGGCCTCTTAAATAAAAATACTTTCATTCACGAAATTAAACTTTTTAAAAAGTATTTTACCTCATACTCATTCACACACAGACACAAAGCAATAATTCACACATACACATACACACACGCACACGAACACACACACACACACACACCTACCTTTCACCATCCCCCCTGACCTCAGAGAGAGAAATGTAGGCCTACTTTGCACCTTTGCCATTTAAGGGGTTGTTGCGCCGAAGGAAAATTATTCTGGGAATGTACTACACAGGTTGTATGCGTAGCTGTGTCTATGATGCGTATTGTGCAGATGCAAATGCAGACCTGGTAGACACAGACAGACAGACAGATACAGACAATCAAAAACATAGACACACAGACACAGACATAGACACACACGCACACAGACAGACAGACAGACAGACAGACAGACAGACAGACAGACAGATACACAGACACACACACACACACACACACACACACACACACACACACACACACACACACACACACACACACACACACACACACACACACACACACACACACACACTACAATGAGTCTGTGAATGGATGCGTTTTGTGAATGAAAGGTCTTGTATTTCTTTACTTTTGTTTCCTTGATGACTTGAATGAGAGGTGGAGCCGCTCTTCGCTTTTTCCCTTCCTGCTGGACTGCTTTTGGGGAGGGCGCCTTTTTATGTTTCAATTTGTTTCTTTCTCTTTCTTTCTTTCTTTTTCTTTTTCTCTCTCTCTTTCTTTCTCTTTCTCTCTCTCTCTCTCCTCCTCCATCTTCTCCTTCTTCTTCTTCTTCTTCTTCTTCTTCTTCTTCTTCTTCTTCTTCTTCTTCTTCTTCTTCTTCTTCTTCTTCTTCTCCTCCTCCTCCTCCTCCTCCTCCTCTTACTCCTCCTCCTCTTACTCCTTCTCCTCCTACTCCTCATCCTCCTTCTCCTCCTCCTCCACCACCACCTTCTTCTCCCTCCCTCAATTCCTTTCCCTCCCTTCCTCCTCTCCTTTCTTCCTTCTCCTCCCACTTTTCTTCTTTTTCTTTACCTCCTTTTCTCTTTCTCATTCCTCTTCTTTTTCTTTTTCTTCTCCTTTTCTTTTCCTTATTACTCTTCTTCTTCTTCTTTTCTTTTACTATTATTATTCCTCTTTCCTTATTCCTCTTTCTTCCTCCTTGTCTTTATCATCATATTTACGTACCCTAAGCTAAAGACCACCCGTGGCAGATAGACAAGAGTGGAAGGGGGGGGAGGGAGGGGGGAAGAGTAGGGAGGGAGGGAGGGAGGGAGGGAGGGAGGGAGGGAGAGGGAGGGAGGGAGGAAGGGAGAGAGGGAGGGAGGGAGAGAGGGAGAGGGAGAGAGGAAGGGAGAGAGGGAGGGAGGGAGGGAGGGAGGGAGGGAGGGAGGGAGAGGAGATGAGGGAAGAGAAAAGAACGAACAAGAGAAGAGAGAAAATTGGAGCGAGTAAGAAAGAACGGAACAAGAGAGAAAAATAAAATAAAAAAGGAGC
>NW_028234442.1:4991444-4993944 GCF_977035675.1 Penaeus japonicus
GAGTGTAGATTAAATCACAACACACGTGAAGATAATCACAAAATATTAATAAAAAGTCGCCGTACAATACAAGTTATAAATAAAAAAATAAATAAATAAAAACCATAAAAAATAAGCACAACTAATCATTTCAAGAAAATAAAAAAAGGACAAAACCGCCGACCAATGGCCAAGAAGCAGAAAGAAAAAAGCAAGGTAGGGGAGGAAGGGGAGGAAAAAGAGGAATATAAAAAGACGAAAAGGCAACGATCAAAATTCAGCCCAAGTCCACCATCAAATCGAAGGTACAAATGCAGATCAAATCACCATTCAAATTTAGTCGAGTTCATTAAACAAACGAAGGCAAACCCATTCGCGTGGGTTAGCACACAGAAAGGTCACTCCTGCAGTGTGTGGGCGCGCATGTAACGTGGGTGTGGGCGTGGCTGTGCTAAGGTATCCCATGAAGGTAAGTAGGTAGGTAACAGCCGGGCGAGAGGTGAATGTTCCGGGGCGAGGGCGATAGGGATGTGACCCACCAAAAAAGAAATTCAAATATTCATAAAATCTCGCCACTCCCGTCCCCGGGGTTGGGGGTGTAACTGTTATAGACAATATTTGGTTTCCTCCCTTCTTGTACCTTGTTTACTTCTCCTTGTAACCTCCCTTCTCCCTCTTTACCTTCCTTATCTTCCCCTTATAAAGCTTTCCTTCTCTTGTGGGTAACGAAGGAGCAAGAGGGGGTAAGGTCAAGGTGCGGGAACAGGAGTTGTTTGAAGGAAGGGAACAAACGAGGCCCCTCCCTTCATCATTCATTCATTTCCGTATCGTCTTTCGTTCTCTCTCTACCCACCCTCCCTCTCTCCCTCTCATTCGCTCCCTTTCTCTCCTGCTTCTTCTCCCTCTCTCATTCCATATCTTCCTCATATCTTCTTCCGTATCTCTCCTTCCCTCTCCCTCTCTCTCCCCCCTTTCTCTCCCTTACTCAATCATTTTCCTCTTCCTCCCCCCTCTTAATTACCACAAAAAATTACCCACGGACTAAATGAAACATTACCACAAAAATACTTTTTTCATGATCATTCTCATTATCCTCTCCTTTCTTCGCAACCTCAAAAAAATTGCATAAAAAGCCTGGGTGGACATTGTGGTTTGTTAAGCGTCACCGCAGTCAAGTTTGAATCTCGTGAATGACGTCATGCGCAAGGTTAGGCCAAGAGACCGTTGGTTACAAATCTATTACTGATGCATTTATGCTACGCCCTTCGTGGTGTCTGTTTTATTTTGCTTTATTTTTTATCTTCTGTTTGTCTCTATGTCTTTTGGCTGGTCTATCTATGAGACTTGTCTGTCTGTCTGGCTCTTAGCTCATCTGCCTAGTCATGTGTTTGTTTGTTTATCGGCTTGTCTGACTGTCTACCTTCATATTTATTTACCTGAAGGTCAGTTTTATCAACCTGCCAGCCTACCTGCCTATCTGGCAACCTGTCTGACTATCTGTCTAGCGAAACACCAAAAAGAGACACTCCCTAAAGTTTTCCCGCCAAATTTATTTCCTAACCGTCAGTGGAAGCTTCCAGAAGTTTTATCGACGGAGCATTTCGTCTCGGAGAGAGAGAATATCGAAAAGTTTATAAAGGTTATAGGTAACGTCTCTGCCATGACTTCTAGAAAGGCTATTTCCGATCAGATAAATGGATTTCCCTAAAATTGAAGAGGATCTGGCTGGCTTGATGGCTGGCGGTCGGTCTCTCTTTCCTTCTTTCTCTCTCAGGTATAGTTCCTATGCATATTCATGTGTATACATTGTATATAGTATGAATAAACTTATCAAAATCAAATCTCTCTCTCTCTCTCTCTCTTCTCTGTCACTCTCTCTCTCTCTCTTTCTCTGTTTTCTCTCTCTCTCTCTCTCTCTCTCTCTCTCTCTCTCTCTCTCTCTCTCTCTCTCTTCTCTGTCACTCTCTCTCTCTCTCTCTCTCTCTCTCTCTCTCTCTCTCTCTCTCACACACTCTCACACACACACACCTATTCACTCATTCTAACTCACACACATACATCCGCGCGCATTCATCCGCACAAAGGAAACAAATGCAAATGAGTGTAAGACATGTAATTGTGATGACGATAGTGATGATGGTAATGATAATGACGATAATGAAAATAACCGCTGTACTACTATAACAACAATAACCATATAATCATCATTATACAACAATGAACAGCCAACTAACAAACAAACAAAATGAGAAGCAACCGTAAGGAAGATCTACAATAAGCGCAAACAAGCAAACGTTAACCTCTTGGTAACAGTTCGTGATAAAGGGCTAAATAAAGAATTGCTTCGTCATTCGCACTGAGTGAATAACGAAAGGGAGGGGGAGGGGGAGGGAAGGAGAGGGAGGGGGAGGGAAGAAGAGGGAGAGGGGGAGGGAAGGAAGGAGAGGGAGAGGGAGAGGGAGAGGGAGGGGGAGGGAATGAGAGGGTAAGGGAGAGGGAGGGAAGGAGAGGGAGGGAGGGA
>NW_028234442.1:4998944-5001499 GCF_977035675.1 Penaeus japonicus
GAAAAAAAAATCCATATAATAAAGAAAAGAAAAACGAAAAAAAGGAAAAACTAAAAAAACGGACAACATCCTTAAGCCAAATTCAAAAAGGACAATCGGGTGATGATGACGTCATGACGAAACGAGTCTCGCTGTTTCTTTCTTTTCGTTTTTTTTTTCCTTCTTTATTTTCTGGAATAAGTTATAGCATTAACCGTCGCCGCCGGAGAAGAGAGGGCGGAGAAAAAGGAAGAGAGATAGGGGGAGAAAAGGAGGGAGGGAGAGAGAGAGGGAGAGGGAGAGAGAGAGAGAGAGAGAGAGAGAGAGAGAGAGAGAGAGAGAGAGAGAGAGAGAGAGAGAGAGAGGGAGGGAGAGAGAGAAACAGAAAGAACAAGAGAAAGAGAGAGAAATTCAAACAGAGAGAAACAGAAATCAGTATCACAGAAAAAAAACGAAATTACAAATTAAATTACAGAAGGGGTTACTGAACCGCCCTCATATCAATCACATCAGATAACTACCCTATTATTGAGTTCACCGACCCCCCCCCGCCCCCTCCCTCCCAACAGACAAACAACCTATTACATCATCGCTCTGTTAGTTGCGCTAACGGCCGCTAGATGGCTCAGGAAGCGGATGTGACGTCACTTCTCTGCCGTTTGTAGTTGATAGGTCATCATTATACAACAGCTTGCACTATACTAAAATTCTCTCACTCTTTCTCTCTCCCTACTCTGTCTTTATCTATGAATAGAATGCATAAAACACACACACATATATATACATTTATATATAGAGAGAGATATATGTACATTAATATTATATATATAAATATATATACATATATATGTATATATATATAAATATATATACATATATATGTAAATGTATATATATATATATAGAAGATATATAGAATATATATATATATATATATATATATATATATAACAGAGAGAGAGAGAGAGAGAGAGAGAGAGAGAGAGAGAGAGAGAGAGTGAGAGAGAGATCCATGCACATACAGTAAACATACCACATACACACAGACCCCCTCCCACCCTCTTTCTCCCTCTCTCTCTCACAGAAAACTCTTCGGTATCTTGACCGTTAAAAAACACGTTTATACCTCAATAACCACCACTGTCACGTGACCAGCGGAGAGGCTTGCCATATGCTGTTGTTATATATTTCATCATAACACGGGAGAAAATTTATATGAAAGAGAGGTTGAAGGCTTTACGTTGTGAACTTTGCCGTAAACGTGAAGGTTAAAAGAACTATTTCGCGTTTAATGAATATCGTAAAATTGTTATTTCTAGATTCGGAAGAGGTGAATGCAAGAAAGCATGAGGGAAGAATGAAAGGGAGAGAAACATAAAATGAATGAAAAAAGGATGGTAGTAAAAGTCACAAAAGAGAGAGAGAGAAAAAAGAAAATGCCAAAAGGCCTAAAAATAACAACAGGAAGTATAGATACATATATCACAGTAAAAGAACAAATATTTGCTTTGTATTCAATTACTTCTTGTCTGTCTGTCTGTATTTTTGTAACAATTCTCTTTCTCTTTTCTCTCTTTCCCTCCCTATTCCCTACTCCTCCTTCTTCGCCTCTTTCTCTTACTTTTTCTTCTTCTGCCCCTCCACCTCCCCTTCTGCTTCTCCTTCTCCTTCTCCTTCTTCTCCTCTTCCGCCTCCACCTCCATCCCTATCTCCACCTCCACCTCCTCCCACATATAAGCATTCCAACGACCAGTGTTATCAAGCTTTACATTTCTAACGTGTCTCTTTTTATACACAAATACACACCGACTCTGAATCACATCCCGAGAACAGAAGTTAGCTCAATGTTCATGCTAAGAGCTAAGGCTTTATTTTTGCTTATTCATATATCTATTTATCTATTTTTAAGGTGTATGCTTGTAAGACTAAGTATTTTAGCCGTACGTACGAGGTGAACTCTTTCTGAACTCTCTCTCTCTTTCTCTCTTTCTCTCTCTCATCTCCCTCGCTATCCACCTTCTTAGACATGCATACTCATTTCTCTCATCTTATTTTCTCTCTCTCTCTCCCTTAATCACCCTTCTCACACTCTCCCTCGCAC
Organism: Penaeus japonicus; assembly: GCF_977035675.1. Taxonomy (NCBI): domain Eukaryota; kingdom Metazoa; phylum Arthropoda; class Malacostraca; order Decapoda; family Penaeidae; genus Penaeus; species Penaeus japonicus. The sequence goes on from NW_028234442.1 coordinate 5,001,025, forward strand.
TCCCCTTCTCCCTTTCTCTCCGCATCTCTCGTTACACATCCTCCTGTGACTCTCCCTCTCTCTCTCTCTCACTCTCACTCTTACTCGCGCCGTCACTCCTTGAGGTGGCAACACTGACGCTGCGAGGACCAATCACAGGACGCCACGTCACTATTCCGTGTTCTCTGTTTCACCTTCTGACTAACGTTTATTTTTATTCACGTTCGGTAATTTAATTAAAGTATTCCATCTGGCTCGTTCCTTGTTATATATCTATATCTATATATATATATATATATATATATATATATATATATATATATACATACATATATATATGTTTGTATCTATATATTCATATGTCTATATTATATATACACATACAAATACATACACATACGCATACACACACACACACACACACACACACACACACACACACACACACACACACACTCACTCACTCACTCACTCACTCACTCACTCACTCACTCAC
>NW_028234442.1:5001599-5011599 GCF_977035675.1 Penaeus japonicus
CCCCCACCCTACCCCTTCCCCTTTCCCTGGACAACCCCACCCCTCCCACCCCACCCCTCCTCCTCTCCCCACGCACAGATTTCCCACGGGGGTTGAATTAATACCTTTGCGACCTCCTGCTTACTCAAAGTTTCTAAATTCCCTCCCGAGGTTCAAAGGACTTTGATTCGCGCAAAGTAATTATTTTATTGTCTTGCGTTGTTATTGTGTTGCTGTTGTGATCAATGTCTCTGTCATTAGTGAAGGTTATTATCGTTTTAATTGCCACTTCTGATGGATTTCCCGATGATATTGTTCTATTGTTATTCTCACTATACTTATTAATAAAAGTACATTCTTATGGTTATCATTTTCATTCTCATTGTGATTATCTTTATCGCTTTTATAATCGTTCTTAGTAATATACCTATCAATGAAAAGATTGTGATTGTAAATATAACAATGATTATAATAGGCCTATTATCAATACCACAACGGCAATAATAGCTATGGTAACAATGCATTGCAAATTGCATCTATAATTGCATTCATAACAAATACATCATAGTAACAACACAATCCTTTTTAAACGTCATTTATTAAAAAAGAAATGAAAGAACATATTGGTACAGATATGGAAGCATTTGCACCCTACAACACACATACACACGCATACGCAGACACATACATACATACATACACACACACACATACATATATATATTGACATACATATAGATATACATATGCATATGCATATTCATATGCATATATATATACATATACATACATACATACATACATATATATATATATATATATATATATATATATATATATATATATACACCCATACACACTCACATACATACAAAAGAAAAAAAATCAGTATTCTTCTCCTTTCAACATTTCCACTTTCAACCCTTCCACGCCCACGCCCTACCTCCGCCCGCCCACCCTCACACGCCCACTCTCTTCCAGTAGGCCGCCCATCGCTCGGTAATATTAGTTTGCTTTGCTACTATTTACTCCCCACTTCCTGTGATTGTTCCTTTGGCTGTTCAAGCGAGCGGCTCTTCCAATGGTGTGCGTCTCTCTCTCTCTCTCCCCCCCCCCCTCTCTCTCTCTCTCTTTATTCCATTTTCTCTCTCTTTGGCTTTCGCTTTTTGTCTTCTCCCTCTCTCCCTATACTGTTTACTCTCTCTTTTGCTTTCGCTTCCTCCCTTCTTCTTTTCCTTCCTCTCTCTCTCTCTCTCTCTCTCTCTCTCTCTCTCTCTCTCTCTCTCTCACTTTATTCCATTTTCTTTCTCTAGCTTTCGCTTTCTGTCTTCTCCCTCTCTCCCTATACTGTTTACTCTCTCTTTTGCTTTCGCTTTCTCCCTTCTTCTCCCCCCCCCCTCTCTCCCTCTCGTGTAAGAGTGAGAGCCGAGTTGTCGCAAGAGGAGTGGAAAGTAAAGGTACTTGGGAGATATTGCTTTCATCCCTCGGGGTTTTATTTCCCCGTACATCTTCATTTCTACTATTTCTACCTTTTGTTCCTTTCTATATCTCTCTTTCTCTCTTTCGCTCTCTCTCTCTCTCTCTCTCTCTCTCTCTCTCTCTCTCTCTCTCTCTCTCTCTCTCGTCTAAATATCATTAGTTATCGCTTTCATCTTAGAGTTTCTCATTTAAAGTTTTTTTTTTCTTCTTTGTCTGTCTGTCGGTGTCTGTCCTGTCTATATGTATGTCTATGTGTTTATCTATTTGTGTCTGTCTATCTATCTTACATCATCAAAAGTTTCAACTTCATTATAAAGTCGTAATCCATTTATCGACCCAATAAACTGGTAATGAGAAATGCATTAAACCGGTATTGTATTTTGTGTTCTGTTAAATACTGTATACTGTAGGCTATTAGCATTGTAAGTAGAAGCACCGGATATCATTATTCATAATTAATGCATGAATTCCACAGATCAATAGGAATGACGAATGAATATTAGTGAAGGTGAAAAAAGGAAATATATATGATAAAAAATATCTATAAGTAAAAATATATAGATGCTAAAATATATAGATATATGCCTGGGACGATAGATTTTCTTACTGATATATTTATGATTGAAGAATTCTGTATAGAATCTTAACATATCACTCATCAATCATGTACAAAAAAATTAATAAAAAATAAATAAAATAAATAAAAATGCCTTCCCTCTTTCCTCACACTCTCCTTTCTATTTTACTTTCCTTTTCCTCTCCTCTCTCTCATTATCATTACCCTCTTCCCCTTCTTTCCACTTTCCATCCCTATCCAAAATCTCCTTCTCTATTCCTCCATTTCCATTTCCTTTTCCTCTCCTCCCTCCTTCTTTCATTCCCTTTCCTTCATCAATCCACCCTCCCTTTCCCTACCTCTCTTTCTCCCTCCCTCCCTCTCTCTCTCTCTCTCTCTCTCTCTCTCTCTCTCTCTCTCTCTCTCTCTCTCTCTCTCTCTCTCCCCTACCACCACTTGGCACACACCGACGCGTGACACACACTCCCCCCCCCTCCCTCCCCCTCCCCAATCGGGCCTGACCACGCCGCGTCATCGCCAGGAATGCTGAGCAGTCGAACGACCCGAACCTCTGTTTCGAGTCGCCGTTCGGAATCGCCGAATCGAACTACTGAACCGAACAAGTAATCTGAAACAAACTACCGACTCGAACAAGCGATCCGAAATTACAGATCCGAAACCCCGAACTGAACCGCTGACTCGAACCGTCCGTCCGTGATTCGTTTCAATAGAAGCCAATTCGTTTGGTTCGAAGATTCGTTTGGGAAGTCAAGTTTATCGAAGCCTTCGGTTGAGGCCGAGTTACGAGACAAGGCTTTTGAACTTCTTGTGTGAATCACTGATGTTGGTCGACTTAATATATGACAGTGATCGCAATAGTAATAGGAGCAATAGCAATAACAATAATATTAATGATAATAATAATTAGAGAATAAATCTATTAGCACTGAATAATAATAATCATAATGATAATAGCAATGATAATAATCAATGGTATTAATTACCATATAAACATACATATCTTTAAATGATAAAACACTGATAATATAATAAATAGTGAAACCATAATAAAAGATGATGAACGCAGACTGAAGACGAGATTGGCCAAGAGAAGAACCAAGAATAGGAAACAGGGGAAGAGGAAGACGAGGAGAGGACTTAAAAGAAAGAAAAGGAAGAGGGCTCCGACGAAGAAAAATAGGAGGAGGACTTAGAGAAAGGAAGAGGAAGGCGAAGAGGGGGCCGGGGTGAGGGAAAGGAATTTCCTGGGCTGACCTGTGAATCCGTGATGGTTCGAAGAGAAAAAACAGTAATCTGTGTCATCTCTGTATAATTTATGCATTAAAAGGGAGGGGAGAGAGATCGGCGGGGACGAGACACATATGGACAGAGATAGAGATATAGGCTGATGAAGTGAGAGGAAGAGGGAGAGCGGGAGGGAGGGAGAAAGAGAATGGGGATGGAGTCAGAGAGAGCGAGAGCGAGCGAGCGAGAGAGAGAGAGAGAGAGAGAGAGAGAGAGAGAGAGAGAGAGAGAGAGAGAGAGAGAGAGAGAGAGAGAGAGAGAGAGAGAGAGAGAGAGAGAGAATGGATATATATATATATATATATATATATATATATATATATAGAGAGAGAGAGAGAGAGAGAGAGAGAGAGAGAGAGAGAGAGAGAGAGAGAGAGAATGGAGATATAGAGAAAGAGAGAGAGAGAGAGAGAGAGAGAGAGAGAGAGAGAGAGAGAGAGAGAGAGAGAGAGAGAATGGAAATATAGAGAAAGAGGGAGAGGTGAGAAATACAGAGAGAGAGAGAGAGAGAGAGAGAGAGAGAGAGAGAGAGAGAGAGAGAGAGAGAGAGAGAGAGAGAGATAAAAGACAGTCAGAAACAGAAAAAAACGACAAAACGATATATGAAACAAAATAAAAAAATAAAGTCTAAAAAACTATAATACATTTATAATCTATAAACTAAACATAATACATAATGACATATAGTAATAAAAAACCCTCCAACAAAATAACCCAAACACTACCAAAGCTAAAAACCATTACCAGAACCGAAAGTAAGAGTGTCAGCCCCACAAAGGCGAACAATGACAATGGCATTGGCAGTGACACTGGTTGAACGGTGAACTTTTTTTCTACATTTTTTTTTTTGCTGATAACACGAGAGTATATCCGGTGGCAGTTATGTTAGACTTTGCACATAGTACACGCATACTCGCTGTTGCGGTCACTTCCTCTCCTCCTCCCTCCCTCCCCCCTCCCCCCCTTCTTCCTTTCGCTCTCTCGTTCTCTCGCTCTCTCTCTGTGGGGATGCTCTGTTATCTGACTGGTTTGGGATGTTTCCTAGCTGGGATTTCTCTCTCTCTCTCTGTGCCTGACTCTTTCTGTCTTTGTCTCTCTCTCTCTCTCTCTTTCTGTCTGTCTCTCTCTCTCTCTCTCTTTCTGTCTGTCTCTCTCTCTCTCTCTCTCTTTGTCTCTCTCTCTCTCTCTCTCTCTCTCTCTCTCTCTGTGCCTGACTCTCTCTCTCTCTCTCTCTCTGTGCCTGACTCTCTCTCTCTCTCTCTCTCTCTCTCTCTCTCTCTGTGCCTGACTCTCTTTCTGTCTCTCTCTCTCTCTCTCTCTCTCTCTCTCTCTCTCTCTCTCTCTCTCTCTCTCTCTCTCTCTCTCTCTCTCTCTCTCTCTCTCTCTCTCTCTCTCTCTCTCTCTCTCTCTCTCTCTCTCTCTCTCTCTCTCTCTCTCTCTCTCATTGCCTGACTCTCTTTCTGTCTTTGTCTCTCTATTTCTCCATCTCTCTCCCTCTCCCAAGTTACTTTCCAGCAGTTCTTTTCACATCACCCTAAATCCCACGAACCGTTCACCATATTCTCCTCACCTCCATCACTATCCTCGTCACTATAACTATCACCATCAAGATATATACAAGCCCTGCTACCTACTTCACGAAGGAAACCACCCTCACTTATTACACATTGAAAAAAAGAGAAAAATCGCTCCTGTATTTTTTTGTTTTTCTCTAAAGAGTTAGTATAGTTATTATTTGATTTATATTCATAATTATTTTTGATATAGTTATTATTATTATTATCATTTGCATCATCAAAATCTTTCTCTTTTTTGTGTTATTCATACTATCGTTATTATCATCACAATCATTATCATCGTATTTATTATTGACATCATTACCATCATCAGAATCATAACCATCGTATGTCATTCATACCATCATTACAATCATCACAATCATCATAACACATCAACACAATCACAAAAACAATAAACAAATAAACTCAAACCGCAACGAATCAACAACCAAACAAATAAACAAAACACAATCCATTCTCAATCTTTACCCAACAAATCAATCAAAATTAATAACTTAAAAGATGATCCAAAAGTACCTTATAATACTGGATAACTTTAGATAAGAGGAGATAGCTTATCAATAACGAGGTAATTCTTTGCTTAGCGTCTTTGGATTACTTAAATTCTGTTTAAAATGGTTGTGTTATTGTTATTGTAATTAGTATCATTATTGTTGTTGTTATAATTATCATTATAATTATTAACATTGTTATCATCATAATTATCATTATTATCATTGTATCATCATATTAGAATTATCATTGTTATCGTTAACCATCATTGGTATTATTACTACTATTACTGTTTTATGATCATTATTACCATGATCATTATCACAATCACCATATGCTTATTATCATCATTTCCAACTGTGATCATTATCATCAACACTATCTTCATCATCATCTTCACAATAATTATCACTTCAGTTTGAGAATATCCTTATAATCATGATGTTCACTATACGCACCATCACTATACTCAACAATACCTTCCCTATGACACCACAATAAGATCAATCCTGTCTCACGATCACCATCATCACCATCCCGCCACGTCACCATATCCGAAATTCTCACATAACTGTTCACCATACTTTGTCCCCATTCACTATACTATCAAGACACCACGTTTTAAGGCCCGAAAGATTAATGGAATTAAATGATACGTCTTAAGGTTAATTCTGGTGACTCTGTGTTTGTTTTTTGTTTCTGTGTGTTTGTCTCTCCTCTTTGCGTGTGTGGTTGGTTGTGTTTGTTTGTTTGTTTCTATTTTTGGCTGCATGGTTGTTTTTGTGTTTGATTGTGCCTCTGTTTGTTTCTGTTCCTTTCCTTGTTTGTGTATTTGACTGTGTTTGTCTGTTTCTACATGTTTGTCCGCAGTTGTTTTCTGTTTCTGTGCGTCTATCAATGTGTGTCTGTTTGTCAAACTTTCTGTCTGTCTACCTAGCTTTCTGGCACTCTGTCCACGTGCTTATCTGTCTGTCAAGTGTCTACGTCATATCTACTTGAATCAGAATAGTAATACTAGTTTTGTTACATCTACAGTTGCTACTACTACTACTAAAGATACTACTACTACAAATAATAATAAAGATAACAATAATATTGATGATAATAATGGTAATTATATCGATCCAAGAATTTGAACGTAAACAGGTAAATGTGTTCGATCAGCGACCCAGTCTTCGTCTTCCCTCTCCCCTAAATTTATCTCCTATTTCTCCGATTTTCATCATTACACCCACCCACACCACTATCACATCGCTTGGAGGGAAAGGGCGGGTCGGATTACACCTTGGATAATTAATCCAACAATAGTTCTTTAAGAAGGGAGGATTAGGTAAGCAGAAATAATCTCTCGGACGGTTTCGAACGCGCGACGTGGAAGGAGGGAATTTTTGTTGTTGTTGTTTTTCGTTTCATTTTGTTTATTTTCTTTTAGTCTTCGTTCTTTTCGTCTTGTTTTCCACTCCCTTTCTTCTTTCAGTCGTTAAATAACACGAAATTTAAATTGAAAAGCTGGTTATATTGTCTCTTTGAAGGTTGCCGAGTAGGTATAAAATTCTCAATGATAACACTATTATCATGGCTACTTGAAGTACTTACAAGGTCAGGGGAATTCATGGGAACATAGGAGTGTACATACTTATAAACATTAGTACATGTACACGCTCACTCATGTACACATAGGCCTGGATATGTACACGCCCACACATGTACACAGAGGCCTGGACATGTACACACAAAGATGCATAGATACACAGCAGACATCAAGGTCTACTGTAAGTAAGTATTCAAGACCTTGACACACGCATACGCACACATTCCTTTCTCTCTCTCTCTCTCTCTCTCTCTCTCTCTCTCTCTCTCTCTCTACCCCCTCTTATGCCAAGAATCAATTTCTCCTTCAATAGAAAAAAAGTGACTCAGAAAACAAAAGACTGTCGCACGCAGACATTAAAACCCTTTGTCTCGAAAAAAAATTTAACCCGTCCTTGCCTCAACCTCAAAAGAAGAAAAAAAGAAAAAAGAAAAAAAAACTTATTTCCCTCCCCCTTTCAACCATTACCTCCCCTCCCCTCCCTCCCCCCCACTTCCCTTCCCCCATCAGCTAGTGCGGGACATACCGGTTCGACCCCCCTCCCTCCTACCTCACACCCTCCCCCTCTCCTGCCACTATCATGCATGCACACACAAGCACAGATATTACACTGCCGCTTGCGAACTCTTGCCTGGAAATGGGGAATGCATGATCGGTCATTTGTATAGGCTTTTAACTTTATCTTTGAATTTATCTTATCTTTATTTCTCTTTCTTTGTATCTATGTCTGACTCTCTCTGTCTCTGTCTGTCTGTCTATGTCTGTCTGTCTGTCTGTCTGTCAGTCTGTCCGTCTGTCTGTCTGTCTGTCTGTCTGTCTGTCTGTCTGTCTGTCTGTCTGTCTGTCCGTCTGTCTGTCTGTCTGTCTGTCTGTCTGTCTGTCTGTCTGTCTGTCTGTCAGTCTGTCAGCCTGTCTGTCTCTCCCTATCTCACTCTCACTTTCCCCCCTCCCCCTCCCACCCCCACCCCCTAACTACTTTACCCCCACCAATTCTGTCGTCCTGCCACATTTCTCATGTCAGCCAACCTCACATCACAGACTAAACACACGATAAAGGCCCACGACACGCACAAACACAAAAAGGGAGAGGAAGGGAGACCAAAATTAATACCCAAACACAGACTCAGACTACTAAGGTTAAGCTACAATAACATTCCACATTCCTTTGAAGTGTAGGAACTGATGTCAGTGATGACAGTATTACTACTACTATTACTACTACTGCTACTATCATTATTACTACTGCTACTGCTACTGCTACTACTACTATTACTACTATTATTATTACTACTACTACTGCTACTGCTACCAACATCTATTGTTACTATTGCTACTGCTGCTCCTGCCACTACTGCCACTACTACTACTACTGCTGTTACTATTATTACTATTACAACTACTACTACTATTACTGATATACTTCCATCACTACTACTGATGGTGATAATGATGATGATAATGATAATGATGATTCCAAGACCACAAATCAACATCAAACATAATCACTACGCAAATACTAATCCATAAAAACCAAAAATCCCCAGAAACACATCGTGCAATAACCACAACCAGCATTACAACTCTAACAACAAAAGTATCAAGTCACTGCGGATTCCACAGCAATGCACAGTCTCTACCGGGTCTTGTTGCGAGGTAAGGCATACTCGCCGAAGAGTGAGTGAGTGAGTGAGTGAGTGAGTGAGTGATAGATAGATAAATAGAGAGCCGACCGGCGCAACAAACACAGCAGAATAGACCCTCCCCCCCCCCTCCTCTCTCTCTCTTTCCCCCACCTCCCTTCAGGCTTTTAAGGGGGGTTGGTTGGGTGGGGGTGGGGGGGAGAGAGGTGGAGTTGCAGGCTGGAGTAGACATGCCATGTACTAGGAGCGTTACCCTGCCACCCTGCCACCCTGACACCATCCCTGGTCTCCTCGGTGACTTGTAAAACCAGTCCAGGTTCGAGGAGGAAGAACCTTTGCTGACGGGCGGGAGTTACAGTCTTGCTGAGGTTAATAAATGAAGCTCGGGGAACTAACTCTCTCTCTCTCTCTGATTTTGTTCCCTTTCATTCTCATGCTCATTCTCTTTCTCTCTGTCTCTCTCTCTCTCTCTTTCTCTCTGTCTCCCTCTGTCTTTCTCTCTGTCTCCCTCTCTCTCTCTTTCTCTCTGTCTCCCTCCCTCTCTCTCTCTGTCTCTGTCTTTCTCTCTTTTGTTCTCTGTCGCTGTGTCTGTCTCTGTCTCTCTCTCTCTCTATCACCATATCACCTCCTTGTCTTGCTAAACTTCTTCGACGTTTACACAACACACTTCCGTCTCTCTCTCTCTCTCTCTCTCTCTCTCTCTCTCTCTCTCTCTCTCTCTCTCTCTCTGTCCATCGCACCGGCATCGGCCTCGTGTCGTCTTGAAGGAGATAAATTTAAGAGGGATTACAAGAGCGAGTAAGACTTGTCTCAACCGATCCTATGCTTTCCCATCCGCGCGCACGGCCGGCAAACCCCGTTACAACGACGTCCCCCCCCCCCCCGGCCGGTGTGATGCTGCTTTACCGTTGTTGTTGTTGTTTTTTTTTTGTTAGTGTGGCCGAGCCTTCGTTAATTCTTAAGACTTCGATCTGGCCAGCATCATTATCCCTTTCGGTGTCGCGGCGAAACGACCCGTTTTGTCTCATTCATAGTGTGACCGTCGGAGGGAGAGGGGGGAGGGAGAGAGGGGGAGGGGGGAGTTGTCTTTCGACGTCCATTATAACGGGGCTCCGGGCCTGAATCGCCATGGGGGAGAGTGGGAGTGGGGGGAGGGGAGGGGGAGGGGGAAGATGGGGGATAGGTTAAGGGGATACAGGGAGGGAGGATAGGGGGGTGGAGGGGAGAGAGGATAGAGGGAAGGGGGTGGGGGTGGGGGATAGTAACCCGCCGGGGAACGCCCACCCCAAAGCAAAAACTCTTCTCCATCACCTATTCACACTCGTCCTTTCCACTAAGAGGGGGGGGGGAGGAGATCGCAAGCAAATCGCCCCATTTA
>NW_028234442.1:5014099-5016599 GCF_977035675.1 Penaeus japonicus
TGCAACTCACCTATGTTGACGATGCGGATGTTCTCTGTTCTCTCCAGGAACTGCAGAGCCACGGACACGTTCTCCAGCTTCTGGCTCCTGAAGTTAGGTCGTTTGTTGTGCTTGGGGAGCCTCTTTCCCGACAGGACTTCGATGAGGGCGATGAGCCGCAGCCCGTCGCTCAGGTCCGTCTCCAGGTTGCCGATGTGCTTCGAGACGGACTTGAGGTGCTCGTTCGCCCATCGCGTGAACGTGTTCTGTTGGATCCGCTTCCACTGGGCGTCCTCGGCGAGTTCGCGTTCCGTGGCCGACATCTCGTCCTCCTCCACGCCCGCCTGGCTGTACTCTGGTGCACCTGAGCCGTACATCCTGCACCACCTGATCCTGCGGTCACTGATAGGCGGGGCTTGTCGCGACGGGGGGCGGGGCCGGGTGCCTCTTATCTACCAATGGGAGCGCGATTCCGGGAAAAGGCGCTCGATTCGAATGGAGTTTTCTGTCGCACTGCGAGCTCGGGCTTCCTTGACTTCGGAGACGTCTGCTAGCGGTCACGTTTTGCGGCCGAGTGCAGCCACGTTCAAGGGTGTCTAATTCGTTGGCGTTAGCGGAGGGAAAAGCCCAAAGGCGCTGTTTATCTCGCCGGACACCCGCGCGTCTTGCGACAGTTTCCTGTTCACCTTTTCTCGGCGACACGTGCGGCGGCGGCGGCGGCGTCCACCCACGGCACAGCTCTCTCTCTCGCTCAAGTCGAGTGACGGCGACAATCACTACGTTACCGCCACCACGCTGGCCGCACTGGCAGGTAGCGGCGTAAGATCCACGTCACCTGCAGGTTACAACTACACTGAGGCGTCGCTGGGCCCGGCGCCAGCCAGCGCCACCAAAATAGCCGGAGGGGAAGGGAGGCCCGTCGACGCGGCCCACGCGCTGTGCCTCACCCCGTAAGAATAGGCGCAAGTGCCACAACTGTTTCTTCACCTCACTCTCCCCTGGAAATTTCGCTCACGTGTGGCACCAGGCCCGCCTCGCCACGCACGCTCCGCCGCCACGCTCCTCGGACGTCGCCCTCGGGTGCGCCAGTGCAGGCTCGAGGGGGAACTCTTCCAGGCGAAGCTCGGGGCACAACAGGGAGGAATAAGGGGGCAGGGGAGGGGCAGTGCCACGCGTGTGCCACTCCTACAGATGGCACTAGTACCGCTCTCACACGCACTCGCGGCCGCACACTTCAGAGTAAGTGATCGCACTCTAGCGGTGGCCGTCGTCAGTCTTTTTTTACCGTTTCCTTCCCGCTAGTCGTCCTCAACACTTAGTAACTCGCACAAGTCTTCTCCAAAGGTCGCAATGAGTCGTAACCACACCTGGCGAAGCCCTCGACTGCGCCGCTTGCACCACAGTCTCCCGAAGGCGCTGACGAAGGCGACGACGAAGAAAAAGTAACCAAAGTCCAGTCTTCCAATCCTCGATAGGGACTCGGTCGAGGAACAGCTGTCGTCGCGAAGGTGTTACGAGGAACGCCGGTCGAAAGAGGGGGGGTGGGGGGTCGTCGGGTCGTAGAAAGGAGGACGTCGCAAAGACTCGGCGGTCGAGGGTGAGGAGAGAGGACCTTGCGCTCGCTGCTGGCTCCGGTCGCTGCCTGTGCGCGACTGACGGCTGCCGACGGGGGCGCAGCACACCTCACCCCTGCTCTCTCTCTCTCTCTCCCTCTCTCCTGCCCTCACCCTGCCGGGGGGAAGGGGAGGGGGGTGAGGAGGTCACGGTTTAGGTCTTGAAGGGGGGGGCGAGGGGGGTAGGGGATGGGGGAGGGAGGGAAAGTCGGAGGAAGAGGGGGAGGGGGAGGATGAGGAAGATGGGGGATGAGGTGGGACTCGGGAGAGACTTCACATGATGGAGGAGAAGGGAGGAGGGGGGAGCTCGAGAAGGCCCAAGTGAGTGATGATAAACGAGCAGAGATAGAGAGAGAAGGAAAGAGAGAGGGAGAAGACACAAAGAGAGATAAAAAGAGCACATAGTGAAACGGATACAATTAACACTATTCCTGACACACGGGAAGGAGGGGAAGGAGGGGGGGGGAGACATACATAATAGAAGTAACGAACCACACCATCAACAAACGAACAAACGAACACACACACAAACCATCCCGTATGACACATCGAGATAAACACACAAACTCACAAACAAACAAACACACACACACACAAATGCGCGTACGTACTCACACACGCACACGTAAACCATATGTCCATACAGAACCACCCATTTTGAGCACAGACGAGGAAACAGGACCATACACGCGGACCTGACATCTCGCCCGAATCGACACTGACATCTAAGGCACTGTCACGACATCTCAAAGTCGTTTCGAAGGAGATTTTGTCAACATAAGGAGCGAAGGAGGAGGAGGAGGAGGAGGTGGTGGGCGGCTGAGGTAAGCCAAGGTAGGATGTGAAAGACACGGTGGGTGGGTGGGTGGGTGGGTGGGTTGGCCGGGAAAGGAGGTAGGCAGGGGAGG
>NW_028234442.1:5029099-5036599 GCF_977035675.1 Penaeus japonicus
AAAAAAAAAAAAAACGAATGTTCTAGAATCTTCCCGAAATTTCTAGACGAGTCTCCCCGTATGGCGTCCATCTCACTTCCCGGAAATACTTGGGAAATGGAAGTTATTTCTCGCTATCAAAGACTTGTTTATATTCCTCCCCTCTTGCTTCTTGTTTTGTTCGTCTTTGTTATCTTTCTCTCTCTCTCTTTTTTCTGTTTTTTTTCTCTCATTTTCTCCCTTTCTCAATATTTACTCTTCTTCTTTTGTTCGTCTTTCTTATCTTTCTCTTTTTCCCTCTCTCTAGCTTTATATCCTTCTATATATTTCTCTGTTTCTCTCTCTCTCTCTTTCTCTATAGTCTCCCATCCCTTTTTCCCCTTACTCCACCCACCCATTCCCCCTCTCTCGCTCCCCTGCTTTCTCTCCTCCTATTTCCTCCTTTTATCTTCTCCCATCTTCTTCTCATTACCCCATCCACAATCAATCACTTTCTCTATCACTCTTATCTCTTTCCATTCAACCGCTGACTTATCTTATTCGTATCTTTTATCTCCTATCTACGACACCAAAAGAACTACAGAATTCCACAGTTTCTGACAGTCAATGATTTCGCTATTAAGAAACTTATATTTATCTCGCTATACTTCTCTCTCCATTGTTCCTCTGTACCTAACTAGTTGAAGAACCTATTTTCCTTCTACATCTCTACGAATACTATAGCTTCTAGCTTAGGTATATCGCTTGTAGGAACCTATTGCTTTACTACATCTCTGCAAAATTCTATCGCTTCTAAGTCCATCTCGTTGGTTGGTAACTTTTTTCTCTACATCTCTCTACAAAATGCCATAGCTACTTTGCTTGTAGGACACATATTCTCTCTAACTTCTCAAAACTTCAGGGCTTCATACTTTACTCTCTAGTTTTTAAGTTATCTCGCTTGTAGGCAACTTTCCCCCCCTCTACATCTCTCTGCATGATCCTAAAGCTTGTAATGCGGATTATAGGAACCTTATTCTCTTCTTCTATACCACCTAACTCAAGTATTAATCGTGCAGGTAACTTTTCTCATTTGCATCTCTTTACAAAACCTCATAGCTTCGACCATCTGAAGGAAACTTATTTACCTCAATAAAACTCTACAAAACTGACATTGTTATCTCTTTCTTTGTAACTCTACACAATGCAATAGCTTCTAACACTTCTAAGTTACTTCACTAACAGGAAACTTATTTCCTCAATATTTATCTCTCAACTCCACATCCTCGAACTAAAAAGGAACTCAAATGTATAAAGCTTTTTATTCACTCTCTGTTCCATAAGCTTTCAACATCTCAGCAAAAGGGTCTAGTAAATGCTGTTTGACATTGGGTGTGCCGCCCTCACATGCTATGGTACGGCGCTCTCAAAGGGTACGGAATTCCGTCTTACGTACTTTCTGTTTGTTTGTTTTTTAACTTTTTTTTTGTCTGTTGGTTGTCTTCTCCTTCTTGATCCATCTGGATGTTGATTTTTTTTTCTGTCTTATCTCATTCGCTTATAGTTTTTGTCTACTTTCTCTCTCTCTCACATACGCTCACTCTTCCTTTCTCCTTTCTCTTCATTCTCTCTCACTCACACACACTCACTCGCACTTTCTCCTTTCTTTCAAACTCTCAGTCTCTTTTCTCTCTCTCTCTCTCTCTCACTCACTTTCTATCTCTTTTCTCTCTCTCTCTCTCACTTTCTGCTTCTTTTTTTCACACACACATACACTCTTACTTTCTGTCTCCTTTCTCTCAAACTTTCTATCTCTTCTCTCTCTCTAACTCTCTGTCTCCTTTCTCTCCATCTTTCTATCTCTCCTCTCTCTCTCTCTCCCTCTCACACGCAATCACTTTCTGTGTCTTCTCTTCTCTCTCCCTCTCACACACACACTCTCTCTCTCACTCTGTCTCCCTCTTCTCCCTCGCTACGTTATCATTCAATATCATTACGAATTTCCCCTTTCTTTATCACTTGGCCGGTTATTAACCCATTCCTCTTCACCCATTAATCACTTTCTTCTTCCCTATCCCTCTCTACCCTGTCTATCTCTCCTTTCCTCCCGCTCTCTCTTTATCTCTTTCTTCCTTTCCCTTAATTTCTCTCTCTCTATGCATATTTTGTCTCTCCCTACTCTTTCCTTTTCCTCGTTCTCTCTTACTCTCTCTCTTTCTACTCTCTCCTACATCTTACTGTCTGTTTCTCTAGTTAGCTTTCTCTCTCTATCCTCTCATCCTACATCCTCCTTCTATTTCTTCTCTGTATCCCCCCCCCCTCTATCTAATTCATCTCCCACCTCCTCCCCTTTATCTCTCTCTCTCTCTCACACACCCCTCGCTCCCTCTCTTTCTGCCCCCATCCTTACATTCCATCACTCTTCAAAAATCTCCTCGCCACTGAATTGCAAATATACAACTACACACGCACACACATACACACACTCACCCACGCACTCCTCACACATGTGTAGCAACGAACAAGCAAGTGCATGACTTTCTCCAAGCAGTTCATGACCAAATTAGGAAAGGATAATAACCGCGGCGAGCGAACACACTTTTTTATTTATTTATTTACACTCATGCTCTCTCTCTCTCTCTCTCGCCTCATAGCCCCACCTGACAACTGACGTGAAACAAATAGAACGTAAGGAAGGATAAGATTTCTTCAGGATACATGGCACTATAAGGTTTTGATAGAGAATAAGAAAAAGACTTAGGTAGCAACTCAACTAGATGAATAAATGCCAATTAAAACAGCCATTATTACAAAAATCTCGAAATCTCGGCAACTCGACCGGCATCGTAAGGACCGAGGTGCCAATTACCAAATAGTTCTCCCTCGCGAGAGAGAAAACTTGCGTAATATATCGATGAAAAAACGCCCGTAGGCTCGATACGAGAGGAGGGAGGAGAGAACCTAACACCATCTCGTCGCCACCTGTATTGCAGATGGTTGATAGAAGTGTAACGCGGCAGGAAGGGAGTTAAAGGGAGGGAATCTGGCACACACTGCTTTCTCCGTCGCCCTCAAAATGTTGCCACCTGCGAATTTCCGGACGATTTTCCTTCGCTTACGAATTCCTATCTACTACAAATTACTCTCCACAGCGAAGACTGCATGCGTACGGGTCTCGTGAATGCGAGTAAAACGGGTTGCAAGCGGTGTGGGCGTCGCAATAGCCTTAGAGCGAGACCATGTGGGCGTGCGTGAGAGAGAGAATGAGGTTGGGTCTCGACCTTGCCTTGCGGTACGCCCGACTGAGGTGAATCATCGGCGGCGCTACACTCATCGCATATTTTTTCTTAACGTTTTTTTTAGACCTGTTCTTTTTTCAGATAAACATCTAAATTTCCAACGATTATGTTTATTCACGTGTATTTATTTTCTTCGGTCATCTGTCGTATTTCTACTTTCTATTTTGTTGCAATCTACCTATCTACTCTCTACTCCTATTTCTACTTCACCCTTTTTTTTCCTTGTGGGGAATTGAGGCTTAATATATGTCTACAGTGTGGTATCATGTTCTGTCTCGCTAATTCCATCTCTCCCATACCTATCATATTTCCCCCTTTCTCCCCTCTCCCCACTCGCTCTTTCTCTTCCTTCTCATATCTCTCCTTTTCTCCTTATCTCCCTCATTATTCCTCTCTCCCGTCTAGCTTCCTTCACTCTCTCCCTCACTTCTGCCTTCATGCCAGAAAATCTCTCTCTCTCTCTCTCATCATCTTACCTCTCTCTTCCTCCCTTTATTTCGTTCATTCTGTCTCTCTCATTTCTTCTCTCTTTCCCCCCCTCTCGCTAGAAAGCATATTCCCCTTTTTACCATTTCCTTTTTTATTTCCCATCCTTTCATACGGCGTTATTCCCCCCTCTCTTCCTCTCTTGTTTACGTCTCCTCCCTCTTTCTCTCTCTCTCATTTTCATTCGTTTCTCCTCCCCTCTTTTCCTTCATCTACCCTTCCCCCTCCAATTATCTCTTTCCCCTTCCTTACACCCCTTCTTCTCATCCTTCTGTCCTTCCCTCTTCCCACATCCATTACCCCTTTCTTGATTCACCTGTTTCACTCCCTTCCCCCCGCCCCTTATTCCATCCTTCTATCCTTCCCTCTTCCCACATCCATTACCCTCTTTCTTAATTCACCTGTTTTCCTCCCTTCCCCCCGCCCCTTATTCCATCCGTCTTTAATTCGTTCATCTACCTCTCCTTCCCCACCCCTTTAATTCCCCCCCCCCCCTCCCCCTCGCACAAACTTTCCCTTCCGAATATTCTCGCAAGGGACATGCATAATGCACAGACTCATTAGCATAGTGTCTGACATACTTTTGCGCTTATTACCATTCGTATTTTTTTTGTCTCTCACTCTTCCTCTCCGACTTACACGATTAATACTGATGACATAATGGATCTTAATTGTTTTGCTTTGTTGTGTCGCGCAATATGCAGTGGATTGTGGATTGTTCTTGTTGGTGTAAGTTGCTGCTCTCGTAATCTTGTTAATATGTTTATATATATATATATATATATATATATATATATATATATATATATATGTATATATATGTATATATATACTTATATATATATATGTATATATATATATGTATATATATACTTATATATATATATATGTATATATATACTTATATATATATACATATATATATATATATATATATATATATATAATATATATATATGTAATATACATATATATATATTTTTATATGTATTTATTTATATATAGATGTATGTATTTAATATACAGTATGTATATTTATATATGTATTTATTTATATATAGATGTATGTATATATGTATATACATATATGTATATATATATATATTACAATTTATGATTTTATATTATCTTTGTTATGATTATATTTTTTATGTAACAATAGCTATGATGATGACAACTATGATAATAATTACGTTGGTTATAATGAATATGACGATAGCAAAAATAATAGGAAATTTAGCTCACTAATATTGATATTATTGCATCTGTAGAAACAACACCAGTTCTTCCCATACTATCATCTCCGAAGTCACAGAACATATTACACTAACCTATATAATGAAGTGTGTGTTGCTTAGGCTCACCATGCAATCTAAGACTTCAAAGGAATCCATGGTCCTCTTCTCCATCATTTACAATAATCAGTTAAAGACACCCGAAGTCTACTCTAATTCACGAAGTAATAACACCACACCTCTAAATTAGCCTATTGTTTTTATTATAGGATTTTTCTGCACACTTGGTACTGTTTGAAATTCACGTTTTAAGTTGTCTAAGAACACATTATTTCCTTTCTAATGGATTCGCTACTTGATATGATTAAAGATTTGGAGCCACAATTATGTCATCATAACGGTCAATATGGGCTTGATTACTGGTATTCTTTGCAAGGATATCAATATCCCGCAACGATATTCCAAAACGAGAAGGAATCAACACAATTCGTATTTAAACCCTGCTCTCTCTACATCCAACAAAGTACAACGAAATATGTCGTATCAACCTTACAATACACCAGTGACCAAATCTAGACTTTGTCCGTCTCAAGATCTATAAGAAAAGTTAGGTCTCCAAAAAGGCGGCACCTCCTCCACTATACTCCATACCCGAGAAAATCGAGAAATGGAGTAAAGGGAGAAGAGTGTCCTTAGAGTAAGGAGGGGAAGAAAAGCTGAGGAACTATGCCTTTAAAAGGAAATAAGTAGAGATAAAGTAGGGGGGCGAAACCCTTTGCTTGGTGGTTTGGTGGTTACGGGGCACATCAGCTGGTGGGGGGGTGGTTGGGGGTGGGGGGGTTGGTTGTTGGGGTGTCATGGTTGTGGTTGTTGGGCCAGCGCTTCAGTCTCGCAGTAGGTATGAACTCGAAATGGTTAGATAAATAGTTATGCGTACACTAGAGCAGCAGCAGTCTTAGTAGTAATAATGATGATAATAACAATAGTGATTAGTAATAATAATGATAATAGAAATGCGGTTAATCATGATAATAATAATAGCTACAATAATAAAAATCTAATGCAAATAATAATAGTTATAACAACATTGGCATTAGTAGTAGTGATAATTGTACTGATGATAATAGTGATAATGATGAAGATACTGCTAATAATGATAATACTGCTAATAATGATGATGATAATAATGATATTGGTAATGATTATAAAGATGTTAACGATTATGAAAATGATGATGGAAATAAAGATAATAATGATAATGATGATAAGAGCAATAATAATAACAATGGTAACAATAATGATAAAGACAATTTTAACAGTAATGATGATTTTGATGATGAGATAATGACAATGATAATCTTAATAATAATTACAATGATAATAATGATGATAGTTATGACAATAATAGTAATAACAACAATAAAGATAATGACAATAATAGTAATAACAACAATAAAGATAATAACAATAATCACGATGATATTTATAACTTTTACCATGATGCTGATTATAACAATTGTAAATGTGATTACTGACAGCGCAATGATGATATTTAGTAATGATAATAGCAATGGTTATTGAAAACAAAGATAATATATTTCAGTGGCATAGATAGTGAAATGAAGGCAGTGTAAGTGACCTCAGGGTGACAGTGTCAAGTTGTGCGGACACTTTATCTTCAGAGGAAGTCTTGCAATGCCGTCCATATCTATAATGTTGCAAGAGCTGTTGTTATCATCTGTCCACTGTTCGTCAGATTTATAAATAGGTTAGATCGGGAGAAATAGAAAAAAAGAGAACGTAGAGGAATGACGGAATAGAGATGTAGAAGGAAAACGGAAAGGCAAACGATAATTATCATCAGTTATTATCACCGTGTCTATTGTATACCATCACCAACATATGTCGCTTATAAAAAAAATCATCACTCGAAAAAAAATATATAAAAAAAACAAAGGAACTGAGAATAACAAAATCAGTTTAACAGGTTATTGATGAGGATGACTATAACAAAAACAACAACAATCAATAATATTACGAAAAACAAAACAAAAAACATCGAACAAGGGATACCGGGCCGATGGGACGCAGACACCCGGCTAATGGCAGAAACACGCCGGAATTTCCGTTCTCAATACACAGGATAACAAGCGCTTGTTTAGGGCGTTAACAGCCGTCACATATATCGATAATTTGGGCTGCATGCCGTCACTACCTTTTTCGCTCTTTTTTATGACTTGATTCCTTTCTGCGAACTGCATTGGTAGTAATTATTGGTGTAAAGAGGTTAGGCTGTCTGGGTTTTCGTCTTCAGAGAGAGGGTGGAGAGGGGGTGGAGAGAGGGTGGAGAGGGGGTGGAGAGAGGGTGGAGAGGGGTGGAGAGAAGGGAGGGAGAGTGGGGGAGAGAGGGTGGAGAGAGGGAGGGAGAGAGAGATGAGGCAGAGGGAGAGGGGTGAGAGAGGGGTGGAGGGGGAGGGGGAGAGAGAGGGGAGAGAGAGAGGGGAGAGAGAAAGAGAGAAAGT
>NW_028234442.1:5039099-5046599 GCF_977035675.1 Penaeus japonicus
ATTATACTACCGATGATAATAATGATAACAACAACAAGAAAAACAATGATAATAAAGGTGACATCATTATCATTCATGATAATAATCAGCCCGGCTCTGAAGTTCAAAAGTTTTGTTACGAAACCAGCCCACCTGAAGGAGCGACTCAAGACAGCCCAGTATAGGAAATGAGGGCATACTTTATCATAATGAATATGATATGAGGTCAAGTTTGAATATAGGCGATTTTATCTGTCTGTTCACTTTGCTATCTCTCTGCATATCCGTTTCTCTATTAAAGTTTTTTTTTTGTTTGTTCTGTTCTTCCATTTGTCTTGTATATTAATATGTATCTGTCTATTTCTTTTCTGCAATAATCATATATTTTTATTTGTCTGCTTGATACTTTTTCACACATACACACGCACACGTATTTTTGCATTTATTGGTGCAATACTTGATAATATGTATATATATATATATATATATATATATATATATATATATATA
Source organism: Penaeus japonicus (assembly GCF_977035675.1). Classification (NCBI taxonomy): domain Eukaryota; kingdom Metazoa; phylum Arthropoda; class Malacostraca; order Decapoda; family Penaeidae; genus Penaeus; species Penaeus japonicus. The sequence goes on from NW_028234442.1 coordinate 5,039,589, forward strand.
TATATATATAATTTACATGTATATATACACACATATTCACACAGGCACAGACACGCCCGTACACGCACATACACACAAACACAAACACACACAGACAAACACAAATACACACACAAACACAAACACACACACAAAGACAAAGACACACACATACAAACACAAACACACACACACAAATACAAACACACACACACAAAGACACAAAGACACACACAAACACAAACACACGCACACACTCAAACAAACAAACACACACACACACACACAATAAGCGAGACTAGAAGAAGCGTCTCCTTTACAATCTACTGATGTTCCAGTAGAATAGCCTTCAGTTTGACCAACACAAAAATAGTTCCATTTTTAGAATTACATATGATTCCTCTGAAGACATAATATCGAAACTTCTTCACTTACATGATGGAAAGCGTTAGTATATCTTACTGCTCAAAGATATTCATTTTTATATACATCTTTATTATAAATATATATAATTTTGTTAATTACTCGAAAAAGTTGTGTTGGCATTCATGCACTCAATCCCGCGGGGTGAATGGATTCCACTCTTTTTCTAACGTTCTAAAGTATCTATTATTTATCTAACCTCAGAGCAGAACAGGATCACACTTATATCTATGTGTACTAATGAAATAAATTGAATAAAACAAGTACTAAAAATGCCATTTGCAGGAATAAGAAAAGGAGAAAAGAAAAAGGAACATCAAACAGAGGTAAATAATTGACGAAGAAATGGAAAGCAGGGGAATATAAATATATCAAAGCTTTACCATGTTTACACTGAATTCACTGCCCCCCCCCCCCCGCCTCCAGCATGATATTCTCCCTTAAATTTCAACAATTGTAACTTTATCTCGACATCGGATATTGCAACACCGTGGCTGGTTAACCACAACATGGAAATTGGTAATTTGTTCATGTTGCGTGTCACAAGTAGGACGATGTGACAGATAAAAGAGATAGATAGATAGAGCAGGAAACTGCATTGAATCTAATTGCGTTTAATCAAGAATGATTACTCATTTGAAAAAAAAAAAAAAAAATCGCGTCGATTTCAAGTCCAAAGTTACTTTGAATGGCTCCCATAAATCAAAGTTCTTTAATAACTAAAATTAAACAATGTATATGCTAGATTACCTCGGGGTAGCTAAAGCAATTTCAAGGAAATGAAATGATGGATGAACATTTGCTTCCGAACAATTAATCTGAAACTAAGTTAAAGCCGTGTAAGAAATTCAGAAAAAAACAAGTACTCAATTAGGCTACCATCAAACATACAAAAAAAAAAAAAAAAAAAAAAAATCTTATTTCAACAAAGAAATATATATATCTAAGAACCATGAAAAAACTCAACAATGCTGATTCCGAACGGTTTGCTATTGTTGGTAATTTGTCGCTTAAAGTCACAGATATGTGTGTCATATTTATTCTTATAGGCGCGAGAACTAGTTTTAATAGTTTTTGAACAATTTATGAAATAGAAAATGAGAACATCACTCACGACAGAAAATGGATGAAATAGATGGGTAACTTTTCTAAAATATCGGATCTGAGTTTATATTTTTTTCTTTCCCCTAAAATGTAATGAGAGAGAAAACAAAACATATTTCTACAGAAATGTATGAGAAAAAGAAAGGGGTCTTGCACTTTATATCTATTACCTATTGCCGCTCAAGGTCTGAAAAGGCGACATATATAAAAATGGAGGAATAAAATATGGAGCGCCGAATGGCGTGGGTGCGAGTCAAACGACTGCTGAGTGGTGTCTGAGCTTTATTGTTCGTAAAGAAGGAATATAAACTTGTTGAATTTAATCATAGTTATATCATTATATAAAGAAAATGATATTAAAAACAATAACAACAGATTAGAAAACAAGTATTTTTATCCATTTTGATCAATAAACTTATTTAAAAGATTTCAAAGAGCTCCGAGTCCTAAGAAGAAGAAAACGAAGTGACATTGACTCACAAATGAAAATGAAGTGAGACTAGAGGGGTGACTTAAGCATGTCGTGCTGCAACATACTCCCTACCATAGGAGGACACTCCTATCAAAAGTGAAATACATAGCACCAAAACTTACAATCTTGACTATTAATTTTAAGCCGTAGAATACACCAAAGGCAAGCTAACAGAAAATAATGAAATACAAAATTTCAAATGAAACCTGCAAATAAAGGAGTACTTTGGCAAAATAGGAACAAGTGTTACTTAGGCACTAAAGGCAAAAACAGATACAGGTACTCAATTGGCACAACATTATAAAATTCAAATAAGAATCTTATAAAAAAAATAATCATTAAATACATAATGATAATAAGTCAAGCAAAAGACATAATGATTAAAATAAAAAAGAATATAACTCTGAGATACAAAAGTACAAAAATAAAAAAATACGAATGCAAAGTAAAAATTACATATACAAAGTATAAAATACAAAGTAAAAAAAAAATAAATGGGTACAGAGTATAAGATACAACGTAGAAACATAAGTACAAAGTAAATAATTACCTAAGTACAAACTGTAAAACACAAAATGGTATTACATCAAAAAACAATGTTTAAGAGTAAATGTAATTAAGTACCCTATAAAATGAGAATCACAAGTTACAGGCACATTATAAACTGAAAGCAGTAATTGCATTATACAAATAATGATAATTATAATTTAAAGGAACATATAAAATATTGGAACAAAGGAACCAACAAATTCACTATGAATTTCTTTGCCACACATAAATTTGATTCGCAAAACTTAAAATGAATTCATGAAATTACAGATCTAATCGTGAGGTACATGAATGGCACGACCAATATTAGGGACTGAGTCCTCATCATCACTTAAAGTTTGATTATTTTCTTCAACTGAGTTGGTTACATTTGAGGCAGGATCAAGAATAGGGACTGAGACCTCAGAGACAACATCTTCACCATCTCGAATCAAAGTAGGTACAGAAACTTCAGCAGTGGAAACAGATTCTTCCTGTACTATTGGAGAATCTGCATTACTGACTTCAGAATCTGACGGAGTTAAATTAGGGACAGCCTGTTCTGTTGGAGAATCTACACTACTGGCTTCAGAATCCAAAGGAGGAGTAACAAAGATGGAAGAAGACCCAGTTTCAGAATCATCAGACTCCTGTGAGCTTGCAATTTCAAGGTCATGCAATCGTTGAACTGGCCTAGAATAAGTCCCTTTGGCTGTCTTTACTTTAACACTTCGGATTACACCATCAGTGCCAGGGAATGTTTCAACAACTATGCCTAATGGCCATTTAATCCTAGGAACATTATCTTCCTTAACATTAAAAATATTGAAATGACTAGTGTGTTTGAAGTACTCAGTCAATTGAAATAATAATTTAGGGAAGCTTAATATTATACACTCGTGTATGAGACTCTTAATGCCTCACACCCTGTTTTTTTCAAAACATAGCAGCAACAAACCAAAAGTCCTGTGCCACTAGAACTACCCTGTCGCTTGACATTGTTGCTTCTCTGTTCAATTAACGTCAAATAAAGTCGAGTAAACCCTGTTATTTACAGATTTTGAGCACTTTAAGTGCTTTTTTGCACCTTCAATGCTTTATTTTGAAGGTGACACGAGACTACAAGTAGGAGTAGTCAGCCCCCACGCCAGACCCGCAGCTCTCTTCTACCACAGGGTAGCCCTTACGGGCTGACCCCTGGGTAGGGAGGCCCAGTAGTCTGGGGCGTCCTTTGGGCGCAAATTTTTTCCATATTTCTGTGTGACTTTCCTGAGCCTACAGGAGTCTCCTTGTGAGCTCCTGTATTCGCTTGGGGGGTGGGCATTAACTTACCGTCCCTCGCACTAGGCAGGTTCGGCGGTAGGAAGGTGCCTTACATACAACTCCGATCCCTTAGTTGGTACTGGAGAACGCAACCAGGCTTCCACTAAGGGGGGTGAGGACGTTTAACTGAAAGACTTGTTTTTTTATCATCCTCTCTTAGCTATTGGGAATAGGTTGAAACAATAGTTAAGGGAAAAGGTAGTCCTCTCAGGACAACGGGCTTTGGCCCAGGGTTCGGACCTGGTCCGACACCCAGTATGATTGATTCCCCGGCTACCCTTCCTCCTCCCCAAGGAGGAGGGGCGACTCAGAACGTTTCTAAGACCACTTTGACCAGTAATGGAACCCCGACCAATGACCGACCCAGACGACACATTAATATCCCTCCCCAGAACGCAAGGTGCGTGAACATCCGTTGCATGAATGAAAATCAATCCTTGCAGAATGTCAACCCCTTTATCATTAAGAAGGTCCTTGATGGTCAAGTGGAAGGCAGTTTTGATTTTGTCCGAAAATTGCGAGATGGTAGCCTCCTTGTGAAAGTGCAATTTAAGTCTCAGATTAAAGATTTACTTAAACTGATGCAGATTCATGACATGAAGGTAAAAGTAACTATTCCTGTTGGCCCAAATACCTGTAAGGGAGTAATCTTTCACAGGGATTTGAGGACAATGGAAGAAAGCGAAATTCTTGATGCCATGAATGACCAAAACGTTGTAGACGTAAATTGTATGTCAAAGAAAGATGGGAATGCGCGAACAAAGACCGGATTGTGTTTCTTGACCTTTGCTTCAAATAAAATTCCAAGTACTGTCAAAATCGGATATGAGATTGTTCAAGTACGACCTTACATTCAAAAGCCAATGCGGTGTAATAGATGCCAAAAATTTGGACACACCTCATTAAGATGCAATGATAAGGATACTAACAAATTCACTTGCGGTAAATGTACTGGAGAACACGATACCACTGAATGCACGGAAAAGACACTCAAGTGTGCTAACTGTGGAGGTCCCCATCAGTCAGGCTCTGCTGATTGCAGTAGCCTGAAGAAGGAGACTGAAACATTAGCATACATGAGAGAACACGATGTTAGCTACCGTGAGGCCAAGAAGAAAGTGGAAGGTTTGACAAGCAAACCCAATACTTCTTACGCCTCAGCAGTAACTAACTCTGTTTCCAGTGCAAGCAGTGTTAATCAGCAGCTCGCAGTTAAGGATCAGGAAATTGCAGAATTAAAAGAAATGGTAAAGGACTTGATGAATCAGATCAAAGAATTGAACAAAACAATTAAAGGAATTGCTGAATCAACCCAGCAAAAACAGCATCTTAAGGAGGACGATACCAAATCACAATCCGGATCGCACCTTCTAGTCCAGGCGACCCCCACTAGGACTTCGCCTGGTTTTTGGTCTACTCGTAAGGGTAGATCATCTTCCTCCGGGCGCATCCCTAGTGGAGGGGAGCAGGCCATGGAGACTACTGTCTCCAAAAATTCCCGAGAGAGGCCCTCGGGAAGCGAGGGAGAGGAGGAGGCGCCTCCCTCCCAAAAAAAGAAAATAAAAACCGGCGGACAAGGCACTTCCAAACCCCATAAAACGTAATCCACGCGTATACCATTATACAATGGAACTGTCGAAGTCTTAGATCAAAATTAAACTCTTAGATTATTAGCCTCGTCCTATGCTCCCGATATTATCGTACTACAAGAAAGCCATTTAAACGACCAAGTCTCTGACGAGGTCGTATCGCTAAGAAACTACCATCTTTGTAGAAAAGACCGAGAGGGAAGGGGTGGAGGCGGAGTCGCCATGTACATCCACCAGAATCTCCCTTTCATTGAAGTGACGATTAATTCTACTTTGGAACACGTCGCATGCAAAGTAAAATTCAATAACACGTATCTGACTATATGCTCAGCTTACTGTCCACCTGATAAAAGGTTAATCTATGATGAGCTTTTCGCTATTCAGGACAGTCTGCCAAACAACAAATTAATTTTAGGTGATTTTAATGCTCGTCATACATCATGGGGTTCCCTGCGGGTGAATGGTAGAGGTGAGCAAGTAGTTAAGTTGATCAACGACTCTGATCTGGTTCTTCTAAATGATGGTAGTCCAACGCGAATAGACGATAATACCGGTAATTTGAGCTTTATTGACCTATCACTGGTTTCCTCAACACTAGCAGCCAAGTGCCTGTGGCACACCATTGACGACTCGTTGGGAAGCGATCACCTTCCTATTTGTATTCAATATTCATGTGACACCACGAGGACGCCTTCAGCACCCAAATTTAACGTAAAAAGAGCAGATTGGGTCGCCTTCACAAGGACGTCAAGCTCGAAGTTGTTGGAGAAACCATTGATGATAAAGTAAACAATGTTCAAAATTGTATTATAAATGCAGCAATGGCAACCATTCCTAAGACTTCGACAGATAGTGTTAAGCATAGAGTTCCATGGTGGACACCAGATTGCCGCAGGGCGCTATGTGAACGAAATAGGGCCTACAGGCTTTTCTATAATAACATTACAAATGAGAACTTTCGCAAATACAAACAAGCGAGAGCTAGGGCTCGTAGAACAATCAGACAAGCCAAAAGAGACTCCTGGCGAAGCTTTGTCTCTACAATAAATAGTAACACCAAGTTATCAGAGGTTTGGTCCACAGTAAATAGAATCAATAGAAAAAAGTCATCAAATAAGATCAGAAACATTATTCATGAGGGAATTAATTATGATGAACCTAGAGACATTGCTAACACAATCGCCAGGCAGTTCTCTTATACAAGCAGCTCGGAAAATTACAACCCTGCATTCCTGACCACCAAGGAAGCAGCCGAGCAGCAACCAATTCACTTTGTCACAGGAGATAATTTTGATTACAATAAAGACCTTACAATGAATGAGCTTGTCCGAGCCCTAGAAGCCTGTAGAGGAACATCCCCAGGCCCCGATGAGATTCGATATGAGATGATAAAGCATCTTAATCATGATGACATGATTAAGTTGCTAGAAGTGTACAATGATATTTGGAAAAGCCAGACTTTTCCAAATTCATGGCACTTCGCCCACATCATTCCCATATTGAAAGGAGGGGGAAATCCCAGATCCGCCATCTCTTACCGCCCAATTGCGTTGACAAGTTGCTTATGCAAGGTCATGGAAAGAATTGTTAATA
>NW_028234442.1:5061231-5068731 GCF_977035675.1 Penaeus japonicus
GTGTGTGTGTGTGTGTGTGTGTGTGTGTGTGTGTGTGTGTGTGTGTGTGTGTGTGTGTACTCAGACGCCGCAAGCAGCCTCGTAAGCATTCAATGTGATTGAATGCCTAATAAATAACTTCGGACCAAGCAAAGTACTGAGTGCTGAGTGCGTCCGTACGTGTGTCTGCATCTATGAGTCTCCGTGGGAAAAACACTCACGCACGTGGATACACGTGCGCGAGTGTTCGGGGATGCGTGTGTAGTTTGTGCATTCTTGTTAAGGATTGTCAGTTCTCTGCGTGACATTTACTGTACGGGTTCGGGGCCGTGCATTATTACCGCGACCGGATATAGATCTATATATAAATTCATATATACTAATATATATATATACATATATATATATATATATATATATATATATATATACATATATATATATATATATATATATATATATATACAAACACACACATATATATGTATATATGTGTATATGTATATGTGTATACATAAATATGCACACACACACACACACACACACACACACACACACACACACACACACACACACACACACACACACACACACACACACATACATATACACACACACACACATATATATATATATATATATATATATATATATATATATATGTATACATATATACATATATACATATATACATACATACATACATACATACATATACACGTACACGTACACATACACACACTTACATATATACATATGTTCACAAACACACACACATTATATATATATATATATATATATATATATATATATATATATATATATATATATATATATATATATATACATATACATATCACAAAAGAGCTGCTTATTTACGACAAACCGACCACACAGGGAAACCGCAAAATGCTGTTGTCAGTGCTAGTGTCGTTCGCCTACTTAGTTGAGTGTCTATCCCAAGGGTTACGCTCTCTGGAATGTGTTTGAAGAAGGATCCAAACACGAAATGGGGTAGAGCTGGTTTGTTTGGGAATTATTTGTCTTTGTTTGTTTGTTTGTGTGTGTGTCTGTGTCTTTGAGTGTGTGTGTGTGTCTGTGTCTTTGAGTGTGTGTGTGTGTCTGTGTCTTTGAGTGTGTGTGTGTGTGTCTTAGAGTGTGTGTGTGTGTCTTTGAGTGTGTGTTTGTGTCTTTGAGTGTGTGTGTGTGTCTTTGTGTGTGTGTGTGTTTTCTTTCTCTTTTTTTATCAGAAGAGATAGGAGGGATAAACTATAATGAATAACTAAGGTTGGAAATACGTGATACAGCGAGCGAGCGAGCGAGAGAGAGAGAGAGAGAGAGAGAGAGAGAGAGAGAGAGAGAGAGAGAGAGAGAGAGAGAGAGAGAGAGAGAGAGAGAGAGAGAGAGAGAGGGAGAGGGGGGGAGAGGGAGAGAGAGAGAGGGGGGGGGTGAGAGAGAAACAAAATTGAGAGAGAGAGGGGGGGAGGGAGTGAGAGAGAGAGAGAGAGAGAAGGGAGAGAGAGAGAGAGAGAGAGAAGGGAGAAGAGAGAGAGAGAGAGAGGGAGAGGGAGAGAGAGAGAGAGAGAGAGAGAGAGAGAGAGAGAGAGAGAGAGAGAGAGAGAGAGAGAGAGAGAGAGAGAGAGAGAGGGAGGGAGGGAAGGAGAGGGAGAGAGAGAAAAAAAAGTGAGAAAGAGAGAGAAAAAAGTGACAGAGAGAGAAAGAGGGGGGGAAGGAGAGAGAGAGAGAGAGAGAGAGAGAGAGAGAGAGAGAGAGAGAGAGAGAGAGAGAGAGAGAGAGAGAGAGAGAGAGAGAGAGAGAGAGAGAGGAGAGAGAGAGAGAGAGAGAGAGAGAGAGAGAGAGAGAGAGAGAGAGAGAGAGAGAGAGAGAGAGAGAGATGACAGAAAAAGAAGAGTGAGAGAGAGAGAGAGAGAGAGAGAGAGAGAGAGAGAGAGAGAGAGAGAGAGAGAGAGAGAGAGAGAGAGAGGAGAGGAGAGGAGAGGAGAGGAGAGAAGAGAGAGAGAGAAGAGAAAGAGAGTAGAGAGAGATAGAAGGTAGAAAGAGAAGGAAGAGAAAAAGAGAAAAGAGAGAGAGAGTAATTAAATAATTGAAGATACGTCGTCATCACCATTCATGGATACCTGATTATCTTTTTTTTTCATAAAAATATTACTCGTTTTGCAGAAAATAACCGGTACATCAAATACTATGGACTAATATTATGGTAGTAATAACATATCGCTATATTTAAAAAAAAGAAAAAAAGAAAAAAAAATGTTAAGGATCGGTAAAGGTGAGTCCTTAACACACGTGTCTACATAAATACGCACACGCACGCTCGCTCGCTCACACACACGCACACATGTTTGCGCGCTCACATACGTACGTACACATACACGTGTGTGCTTGTGTAAGTTAGCAACCAGTATCACAAGGCTAACCTAGCTCATGGGCGGGAAAAAAGACCGAACCCCGCCCACTTATTGAACTGGGTCTATCATACTGATGATGGTGAGGAGGGGGGGGGCGGAAGGGAAATTCTAGTGAAAGACTACTGCAAAACCCTTCTAGAATAGTTAAATTTATCTAGCATGTGGAAACACAAGCTTGTTTCCCCTACATCAACGTGCTAATCTTAGCGGCTTGGGTTTGGGTTTTCTTATCCATGCGTCTGTTGCACCATGGGTCACAAGGTCAAGGCGGTGTCTGGCGGTCTGATCTCACTCGGGCTAGGCGCTGTCAATCATTTGACGCTGTGTCAGATCCGGTGGTCATAATTGCCAAGTCAAAATAAACTCGCATGCTTGCCATATTCATGCCAGATATACAAAGATTACATTGTTTGAAGTACGGCACTGTGAAAAAATAAAATTACTTAAACAACACACACACGCACACACACATACAGACACACACACACACACACACACACCCACACCCACACCCACACTCACACTCACACCCACACTCACACTCACACTCACACCCACACCCACACCCACACCCACACTCACACTCACACTCACACTCACACCCACACTCACACTTACACACACATACACATTTATGTGTTTTTTACCATGGCTGACAAATTAGTATGAGACGTTAGTAAATGTATGAAGCAATGGTCAAATTAACCATAACAGGAATATTAATAATATCAGCTGACAGGTTGAAGCCGTATCACAGTAATCAGTTATGTGAAAAATATTTCATATTTAATCTTTTCGCGTGTTTCGCAAACTTGCACAATTACACTCACACACTGTTTGTTTAGGTCTATCAATGTACATATTTATCTATCTGAGTGCGTATGATGTTTACACATACAAAACCAGCATGTTTGACAGACACATCTGACAAATAATTTGGTAACCAACATCCAGGAAACATTTCCACCAGTGTTACCAAATCATCAGGACGAAATTGTGCTAGACGTGCTGTGAAAATATGCTAACTCTACTGAAAATATGCTAAATGCAATAGTAAATTATGCTAAAATTATGCTGACTTATTATTAGCTAAATAAAAATAAACCGAATGATATATTAAAACAACAATGATTGCCACTTAACATACTTTAATGGAAACATAGGCCTAATTAATATAACCAAGATAGTCTACCGAATAAAACTCAATTATTAAATAAACGAAGAGCAGCTTCGCAAAACAGATGATGCCAAAGGAACTTAAAAACATTTTTTTCAGTAGGACTATGCAAAATTACCATACTTTAATGGAAACATAGGCCTAACTTATATAACCCAGATAGCCTACCGAATAGAATATGCAATTATTAAATAAATGAATAGCAGCTTCGCAAAACAGATGATGTCAAATTGGCATAAAAAATTGCTTTCAGTAGGACTATGCAAAATCACCATACTTTAATGGAAACATAGGCCTAATTGATATAAACCAGACAGCCTACCGAATAAAACTCAATCATGAAATAAATGAAAAGCAGCTTCGCAAAACAGATGATGCCAAAGTAACTCTTTTTTTTCCGTAGGACTATGCAAATTACCCTTTAAATTCGGGTTTCAAGAAAACTTTTCTCCAAATAAAAATTTAAGTCTTCACTTGCCCAAGTTCATTACTACTTACTGATCATTACGCCACTGAGGGAATATATTCTTACCCATCGACTTGATCATGTCTGCTGAGGGCTCAAATTTTACGCACTCACTCAGTCTGATTCCTGGCAGTCTGGTAATCTGACTGGCAGCAGGGGCGGGTGACTGACCGCGACCGGGGTGACGGTCACTGACGGGTGATGCTGCGGCACTGAGGCTGGCCGCCGCTGGCTAGTACTGGTACGTGTACTGTACGTGACGTGTACGCGACTGTCACTGAGTAACCTTCTGTACTGTGCAGGAATTGAACGGGAACAATTATTTAATGCACGAGGATGAACGATCGTGTATATATCGTTGGGGCAGTGCATACATAAATAACACTTTTTTTTTTTTTTTTTTTTTTGTCGATTAAACGGGGAAAAAAATTAAACCAATTTTGAAAGCGGTTATAATTATGCTAAAATTTATGCCAGACATAGCAGAATTATGCTAAAAAGATCAATTATGCTAGAAATAATTGCTAGACACTTGATTTGGTTCTAAATTATGCTAAATTTGGTAACACTGGTAACCACGTGCGCTAATATCCACTGTGTGTGTTAAACTTACACATTTAGATGTTCGTTGGATATTGTCAATCGATTTAATTCCCGTTATTTAATTATCACTCACATACTTATAACGCTATATGTTGTTTCCGCAATCTTGCTTCAGATACTTCAGACACAAGCAAGGACCTTTATTTGACTTTGTTGAAACGTTTAACGACGTATTAGAATAAACAAATAAAATATTACGATACTTACGTGTTTCGATGATCAAGAGTTCTAAATATCCAAAATCTTGCAGTAATCCGATAGAATGAATTGCAACACAATCATCTGAAATATCCACGAACTCCCAAACACATGTCTGTGTGAGAATTAAAGTCTGTGAAATTGGGAGCTCGTTCTTCGAGGTTCTCACTCACTGCCTTTGGCTAAGCAACTACCGCAAGGACCCGGAGGACTCGGAGGATGAAAGGGCATGGCGAGGGTGACGCCTTAAATTCGTGCGCCAATCAGAGGCCTCACAGCTTACTGTGGGAGGAGCTTAAAGTCGACATCCCGTTTTATTTTCCCGCGTTTTTTTTTTTTTCTTTCTTTTTTTTTTTTTTGCTGCCTCTTTCATATTTCGTTGTTTTTTTTTTCTTTCTCTTCTTTTTCTCTGTCTCCCAACCCCTGTCTCTCTTTCACATTCGTTATGGTATCGTAATTGAAAAAAAATAACCGCCACAGAAACACAGATATATGTGAATATCATGTAAATTACAAAATTAAATGTTTTTACTCATGCCTTTTACTAATGATCTTCGATAAGATGCATGTTATATGTATATAATGCATTTCGCATGTATGTTATAGAACAGATTACACAATTGAGGCTATGATATTACGTTTTTCTCTGTCATAATATTGAATAATGCCAACATTAACAATGGGTTGCTTATAATGTTTACTATGCATTTAAATTAGTTTTAGTCAGCGCTGACTAACTATAACAACGGTGTTGGCACTAATATAGCATGGGAGGGATTAAAAATAGGAAATTTGCGGGGTTGTAAAGTTTAATGTCCGCAAATAAGGACGATGTGTGATTCTAACTCCCACCCCCTCAAGATAAAAGATAAGAGATAAGGACAAGATTAGAACTCGGACATTCTAAGCAAACTTTTACGAAAGAAAACAAAGTTTGATATGTGTTGGGGAGAGGGAGGAAGGGTCGGAGAGAGAGAGAGAGAGAGAGAGAGAGAGAGAGAGAGAGAGAGAGAGAGACCGAGAGGGGGGGAGGGAGATAGGAAGGCAGAAGATAGATAGTCCGTGACGAGGCCACAGTTCACTTTAATTACTAATTCGTATTGGAAATGGATAATTGTAACTGTCCCGAAAGAATACTAATACACTGAAATCCTGTATTAATTGCGCTTAGCGTGACGTCAAAAAGGAACTAGGCTCGGAAAAAAACATTATTTTTAAGCTGCTGTTTTTAGCTCTCTTGTGTATTCTACTTCCTCGTAGTTATATCAGTATTATATCCCTAATAATTAATTATCTTTAGTTAGTTCGTTTTGCGTATGCTCCATAGGATATCTGGTTCTGATCGAAAACGGTCTGGAATCTTATACGAAAATTAGACATCTTGTAATCCACAACCTTACAGATCAATATTGTGTATCATTGCAAGATAGATCCATGAATGTATACATGCCCATGTGGCATTTGTTGACGATACAAATTTACGCATGTTAAACAGATGAGTTACTGATAAACTGCAGCAGCACATACAGACGTCATTGCAAGGATACCAATCCAAGACGCATTGGTATCCTTGCAACGAGAATTTAATCAAACCCAAAAAGGAGATACAAAAGGTATACAGTAGATGGTTCATAGAATGGTTCGTAGCATAAGAGATATGACGCTAAAACATTCATTAAAGTGACGAATGGGCATGATATAGATCTAAGCAAAGGCAATAAGTATTTCGTTGCAAAGGCAACAAATTTATAAAATGTTTCATTCCAGAAATAGTCTTCTCATTAGTAATGTGGAACTGCTGTTGTAAAGCCTTTGTCAGAGGGCATTATTCTGTGGTGTCTTTCTGTCACAACTTGACCGCAAGAGAACAGACATCCCTTAATGGGTAGGCGACCACTCCCGCCCTTATTCTATTGACCTTTTTCCACGCCCCTTACTCACTCTAGTGTTCAGATTATTGACCCTATGGGTGTACCTGAGAATGCTGTGTACATCATAGTGTAGGCCAATAGTATTGTTTATTTCCAGAAAGGCATAGGTATGTTGACAGGGTAATTACCAGGGCCCTTGGATGAACAGGTGTTTCGACTAAAATTTCGGTGACTTTGATGCCATATTCGGTATACAGACAGACGGGTGTTTATGACTGATTTGTGATTCATTTGGTTACATTTTGCCCCCACCAGAACTTTTAATTAAAGGAGGTTGTAGGTGTGAATCCACTCGGTGTCTTACATGTGGCGTGATATTAAGAAAATTCATCGTTTTCCCATATATTCTTTTCTTCAACCGCTGATGTGAACGGGGTCGGTCAACGTTAACTAAACTGACTATGAATTAACAGCACACATCACAAGTTTTTGGTGAGAACTACCTGAAAAGGCAAAAGAAAAGCTTTTAAACTCACATATTCCAAACTATCCAAAATCTCGCATAATTCAACACAAGAAATATAACAACCACTCACAGGTGTTTTACAAGCTTCTCCACCAGCATCTCCTTAGAAGCTCCTTTCAGTGAGATGTGGCTGAGGAAGCTTCATTTTCAATCGTTTTTGACCCAGACTTTATTCGACAGCAAGCATGTGGAGGAAATATTTTATCACAGCGGAGAAGAGGAGTGACGTGGGGTGAGCACCTGGAATCTAT
>NW_028234442.1:5073731-5076231 GCF_977035675.1 Penaeus japonicus
CCGCTTTCAATAAACTAGAGAGTGAGTTCTACACTGTTCTATCAGTCGTCCTCATATTGACCAATCAAATAGCTGCTCCGTTGATAACGGCGGCAATATCCTCTTCAAAGACATTTTTCTTAGACCAACTCATCTGTCTCCAAACAGAGAAAAAGAGAGCGCCCCTCTCCCCCCCTGTAGTGACCTTTTGTCCAGAGGAATGTTTTTGTTTTTTTTTATTATTATTTTTAATGTGAGGTGTGTCCTTTCCCGTGTACTAGGTGGGCGTGTCTTACTTAGACCCCGCCCATTATCTGTTCCATCTCGATACAGTCCAAAACACATGCAAGGACGTTGGCCTATGCGAACAGCTGACTCATCGGTGCACACCTGCAGGAAATGCGCCTATAAAATCACATGAACTCACACCTAATCCCGAACACATGCCCGGTAATTCGGTACTTGGACGACCGGAAGTAATTATCACATGTCAATCAGGCACTTAAATCACCTCCCCCCTCTACCCAACCCCCCTCCCTCCTCCTTCATTCGAGGGGTATTCGAGGCCTCTCCTTGAAAACTAGTACACACACACACAAAATATGGAATTTCTACACATAAATACACGGTTCATCTCATCCCGTTTGTTTAGATTGCAGCGTAGACTAAACTAGCGAAGGCGCGTTTGTGAAATGGTTGTCATGCTTCTCTTGCGTCGAGACAGTTCTGGGCCACGTGGCTTCAGAGAAGGCTTCGCTCGACGTCAACATCGGATAATAATAAGGACTCGTGTTGGCTAAAGTCTGTTGTATCTGTTGTTTGTTTGTTTGTGTGTGTATGTGTGTGTTTGTGTTTATGTGTGTGTGTGTTTGTGTGTGTGTGGGTTTGTGTTTGTGTGTGTGTTTGTGTGTTTGTGTGTATGTTTGTGAGTGTGTGTGTGTGAGTGTGTTTGTGTGTGTGTGTGTTTGTGTGTGTGTGTGGGGGGGGGGGGGTTGTGTGTTCTGTGATAAATACTATAAGTCATATCTCACATACTATCTGAAAGAATATTTCTTTTTAAGTCATTTTTCCAGAGAAATGACAAGAGGCAACACCGTCATCGACATAATTCGAATAAAAGTTTATAAAAAAAGAATGTATTGCTCTGAACTACTTACTATTTGCCAAGGAAGGGGATGGGGTGGGTGAAGGAGGGGGGGTCAGATGTACGTAATCACTTGCCTTAATACATTTGTCAAAGTCAAAAGTTCTCTCTCTCTCTCTCTCTCTATCTATCTATCTATCTATCTATCTCTCTCTCTCTCTCTGCGAGACGTACTTCAAGTACCACTTGACGACATGTTGGTCACCACGTGGTCCCCACGTGGTGTCCTGTATAGCGTCCATGCGGAGGGAGGAAAATCGAGCCAAACCGCCCATGTCAGCGTATAACTAAGATGACATGGCTTGCCCTAGCCTCACTCACTGCTCACTACTTCACCCTCCTCTGTCTTCCACACCACCCACTCTGTCGGCCGCCCGGCTCCATCACCCTCGTGTGACCTCACACCAGCAAGACGTCCAAGATGCCACTCGCTACCAATGACAATGGCAATGTTTACAAGAATGTAAATATTGTCAACAGATGTTTCTGATATTTCGGGAAGATCACCGAAGAGAAATAAACTGTTGATGATAAACTCCTTGATTTTTTTTTATCTCCGTTACTCCTCCTCCACCTCTTCCTTCTCTTCTTCCTCTCCCTCCTCCTCCTCCTCTCCTTCCTCCTTACTGTCTAATGGAATCAACACGGTCTTCTTCCTCCTTTCATGAGCATTTCTGGCGTGCTTTTCGTTCTCATTACACGCTTGCATCTTCTTCACGCCCCCCTCCTCCTCCTCCCCTTTCTCCCCCCCCTCCTCCTCATCCTCTTCTTCTTCTGGTGATCCTGCTCTCATTGCTGACGGCATTGCTGAAGCTGCTGCTGATAACGTCCCTCGACTTCCCTCTTCCTCTTCAGCGCCCCCCCCCCCCTCCTTTTCCCTGTACTAGGTGGGCGTGTCTTACTTAGACTCCGCCCATTATCTGTTCCATCTCGATACAGTCCAAAACACATGCAAGGATGTTGGCCTATGCGAACAGCTGACTCATCGGTGCATGAGAGTGCAACATATCTTTCAGCGATAATGGAGTGTCATTTCATAGTATTTCAGTTGTTGAGAAAATGCAAATAATCTAACAACGAAAATGCGTTGTTGCTGCATCTGCTCCGCGGATTTCACACTTAGGCTCTATGTCAGCAGTACATCACGTTTAATATATTCCTTCTTCCATTACCTAACTGAACTGAACCTTCCATTCTCTCGCCTCTCTCTCGCCTCTCTCTCTTTCTCTCTCTCTCTCTCTCTCTCTCTCTCTCTCTCTCTCTCTCTCTCTCTCTCTCTCTCTCTCTCTCTCTCTCTCTCTCTCTCTTTCCCATTTTCTCTCACTCACACGTTCTCTCTCTCTTCCTATTTTCTGTCACACACTCTCTCTCCTTCCC
>NW_028234442.1:5086231-5123731 GCF_977035675.1 Penaeus japonicus
TTATGTTGAAACATAAAATTGTACTTTAACATTATCTTAAAGTGTTATGACTATGCATTATATATAACAAAACCTGCCCACGTCTGTGGAGTTAGCGAGGGTGGTAGATAATAGACTAAACTAACTTTATCAATAGATATTTTGCATATCTCTTGCAAATAAATCATATGCTGATACATTTTTTAGACTGATTCTTTTTTTAGCAATCTCATTTTCATCCTAAACACAACACACATGCACGGTTGTGGGGCAGACTTGAGCGGCAACGTGCAGTCCTATTGGACATACCGATTGATGCTAAATGCATTGGTATTGATAATATCGTGAATATTGTAGAATACATTGGGTTTACTAAAGGACTTCTTCCTGCAAATACTACGAGCTATGCAATTGACTTACCGCCGTTGTGTCATTGATACATATATGGGGCAGCTTGTAGAGAGATGTTATATGAAAAATAACGAAGTAATGGACAATATGAAGTTTGACATTATATTGTGACAATGAATCAGTCGACAACGAAAGTTATTTTTAAGGCCATACTTGCTCCAATGGACGCGATATACATATTGGCATATACCAAATTACCAACTTCATATCGTCAGTTCGAAGTTTTATCGCAAAATCAAAATTTCCAAACACTGTGCCATGGGCGTGTCAGCAGTAGCTAGGTGCAAGTCAGAGGCAGGAAGCAGATGTTCAGCAGAATGTCCTTGATCACGAGGGAGGAGTAGGCCTATAACTCACTAGGAACCTTTCGCTACAATTTTATCACAGTATGATAAACCTTAAATTGTCAATGCGATCCTAATAACGTGGCGGCGAAAGATAAAAATGCACATGGGAATGCATCTGGAAACCATCATATGCTGAATAACACCTTCAATTCAATGGGCGGTGAAAAGATGTAACAGCTTTGTCTAATTCACGATTTTCTTGTTCTCTTTTTCCCTAAGGACTCATAAGCTCGTCTAATGCTAGAATTTAGTAAATGCCAGACGCTAAACACTTATAGATGTTAGTAGGGTACTTTAAGTATATAGCTGTTAATTGTATTTCAACTAATACCTTGTTTATATTTTAGTTAATACCTGTTTATATTTTAGTTAATACCTGTTTTCATTTTTATAACTAGCATACATTCATTTCATCTATATGTATATCCATCAATGGTTGAGTTACCATCACCTCCATCCTGACTGTGATGTCATTACAGAAAGCCGTCCCGATTAGTCACCATAGGAAGGGTCGTCCAGGTAAATTCCTTTCCTTTTTAATTCTTCGCTTTACTTCCCACTCTGTGAAAGCCTCCTTGCCTTAATCTTGTACAAGAGACTTTTTTACTTTGACAAGTTTATTGAAACAAGTAGTTACTTGCATCTCAAAAGGATGAGGTAGTATCCTCACCCCAATCTTAGTCTCTCTTTGGGCTCACATATATTTTACAAAACCTTACAGTTACATCAACAGATTCAAATATATACAGTACAAGAGGCGGATTAATCACAGATATACAGGATTAAATTTACATTTCAGGATAACGATATAACAGTATAAAATTTCACCCTCACCATGATAAGTCCTCTCCCGGGGTCACATAACCACATACTTGAATATGTGACGTACATATATGTTAGCAAGACATAATTATGTTCCTGAAAGAAAAAAATAATTAGAATGTTATTAAAATATTTTCATTCAACAGGATGTTGTATCATGAATGATATTCACCCACATCTCAATCAAGTCCTGTTCAGGCTATGATAGCCTAAGCAAAAGGGAAGTCATAGTCCTACATATGCACAAATAACAAGGCTTTTTGACTTTGACTTTGACGAGTTTATTGAGATAAGTGATTACATACATCTCAAAAGGATGAGGTAACATAGGTTATCCTCACCCCAATCTTAGCCCTGCCTCAGTATTGGCACCACAGCTGAGTGGCTGCAATCGGGCATTGCATTGCATTAGTACATGATTTACTTCAGCATCATTGCTTGAAGTAGTGAAGCCAACGTACATGGCCAGATATTTACATGTCAACAGCTTTTCTATTATTTTGTCGTATAGGGTAAGCGTCACGTTACCTCTTTGTTTACTCTGAAACTTCGTCCTTTCTTCAGTCCCGAAGTTTGAGCAAGACTAGTAAATTTGAAAAGCGATGTTTGTAAACGGCGTTGTGTGGTCCCTTGTATCAATATATCATATGCATATATAATTGTCTGAACGCCCTGAGGATATTTCTTAGAAACTATTCTGTTCCTGAGTACATCCCTGTGGAGTACCCAACTCAAAACTTTTCTTCCCTGAAAAACAGCCTTGAAGCCAGATAGTCAGTTATTAATCTCAGCAAGTTTCCTATTAAACCTAATTTTATCAATTCGTATATAATCCATTCCCCGTTAGCCTTCTCGAAAGCTCTTTGCAAATCAATAAAAACCTTACACTTTTTTGCATCATTAGAGAAACACTGGACTACACAGTCTGATGTTCCTTTCCCTTCATAAAACCGTACAAATTACTGGACAGTTTATTTTCAATCACAGAATTAGTCTATTTAATAATATTCGCTCCATCATTTTACATATATAGCAAGTCAGGCATTCAGGTCTGTAACTTCAAGCTGATATTGGAATAGGTATTATAATAAGGTAATCTACCCTCCGCGTAGCTCATGAATAAGTCTAATAGAAGGATATTCATGGTTGCTAATTGATTTAGAACATCATATGCCACTCCATCTTCCCCTGATGAAGTGCTTTTCCCTCTTTTAACTGCATTTAGAAGTTCGTGTGTAGATATTGGCAAATAAGACACTGCAGTGATGTTTACGGATGAAACAATCTGTCCCTTTCTTTCGGCTTCCCATGCAAACAAAGCGTCACGAGTGCTTTGTGGTAATGAAACCAGAGATGCTTTTGTTCATTTCTCAATGTATTTGTTTGCTTCCACCACTGGGTATGGATGACAGATGAGGGTATTTGTTTTTCCCTTACCTTGTTTACATGGTATCATATGTCTTTGAGACTTTTACTTTCCTCAATATTTTCCGCGAACTCTGACCAATACTTTTCTCTTACTTCCCTTCTTTTCTCCCCACACATCTTTGATATGTTAAGTAGTATGTCCTTATCTTCTTCCCGCCTGCCTCTCTTAGCCCACTCCCTGTGTGCCATCCTTAACATCTGTGTCCACCCTTTAGGTGTCCTATCACTGCAGTATCTGTTTTCCGTGCTCCGTGTTTCTTCTCCTTTCTGTGTGACTTAGCCTTTGTAGGTAAACATCTTTCTATCGCACTTAACAAATTCTCGCTGAACCTATCTAAACTTAGGGGTGTGTAATATTTGTACCAGTCCTCCATATTGTAATAAACAGTTCTCTGTCGCTTGTGTCTAAGGCAAACCTTTTTCTTTGGAATTTATCTTGTTTTTTACCTAAAGCTAACTTAATAAATAATGGGAAATTATCACTAAGTAGTTCATTCAGTATTTCACACGATCCTTCAATGTTTGAGAAATGGAAAAAAAAAATGTTACCATTATCATTGATTTTGCCATCTCTAATTGCGGGTGTCCATTATTAAAGTCACCCATTATCAGAATCTCTCAGATATATATATATTTGCAGTATATACATCACTTCTTATAAATACAGTTTTACACATGCACTTTCAATACGGTACAAGAGAGAGAGAGAGAGATGGAGGGAGAGGGAGGGAGGGAGGGAACGCAAGGAGGGATATATATATATATAGAGAGAGAGAGAGAGAGAGAAGGGGGGGGAGCGCAAGGAGGGAGATAGAGAGAGAGGGAGAGCGCAAGGAGGGAGATAAATAGAGGAAGAGATAGTTTTTTTTTCACTTCGACGAGTTTATTGAGATAAGTGTTTACATACATCTCAAAAGGATGAGGTAACATAAGTTATCCTCACCCCATTCTTAGTCCCTCATTGGGCTCACATATATTTTACAAGACCTTGCAGCTATGTCAACATGTTGAAATATATACAGACCAAATGGAGAGAGAGAGACTTAGACTTGGACAAATGGTTACTTATATCTCAAAAGGATGAGGTAACATACGTTATCCTCACTCCAATTTTAGTCCCTCTTTGGGCTCACATATTTTTTACAAAACCCAACAGCTTTATCAATATACTGAAATATATGCAGTACAGAAGGCGGATTAAATACGATCATATAGAGTTAAATGCGATATAACATTATAAATTATCACCCTCACCATGCTAAGTCACATAATCACATGTCTTGTCTTGTTAGCAAGACATGAGTATGTTTCTGGAGGAAATGATTTATCAGAAGGTCAAGAAAAATATTTGTATTCTAAAAGATATTCTAAAATATTCACCCACATCTCACTAAACCCCGGCTCGGGAGAGGGGAGTGAAGCCATGTAACAGCTTTGCCTGATAACCCCCAGACGCTTTACCCTTGACATGTATTCTTCAATGGCCCATATATAGCCTGGCCATCACTAGGGTCTGCCTGATAATGTCCAGACGCTTACCACTTGAAATGTCTGCGGGGTACCTTAATTGTAATCCATTAACTATATACCTTAAGTATATTGTATTTCAACTAATACCTTGTTGAAATACCTATTTTCTTGTGGAACTGTAACTATGTATAGTCACCATCACTTCCTTCCCGACTGAGTAATCACCATAGATAACCATCCCGACTGCGATTATTCACCATAAGAGGGTTTAGACTTCGCTCTACTCCCCACTCCAGCACCAGAAAGGTCCCCTTGTTTAGTCGTGTATAAAAGAGGTCACCTGCGTGTGACCGGTCAGACAGACTCACTCCACCACACACCGACTCACTCCCAAGCACAGACAGACTCACTTCCCCGCCATAGACAGACAGACTCACTTCCCCGTCATAGACAGGATCACGCCCCCGCCATAGACAGAACATATACACTCACTACTACGAGGCTGCTCAAGAATAAAAACCTGTAACTCAGAAGATTCATCTGACTTTCAACCTTCCGTACACAATCTGTGTTGTGTGTATCGCCAAACAAGCGACTCTAGCTGACCACTCACACTACGTTTACAGGAGAGAGAAAGAGAGGAGGGAAAGAGAGAGAGGGAGAGAGAGAGAGAGAGAGAGAGAGAGAGAGAGAGAGAGAGAGAGAGAGAGAGAGAGAGAGAGAGAGAGAGAGAGGGGAGAGAGGGGCGTGTGATAGTAATACGTTAGGCTTTTTCCCTTTAGTAATAAGTAAAGGCGAGGGCTAAAGTAAGGACCCTTTTCGCCTGACCCTTGTTACCACTTTAACGATTTGATTAAGGTAACAAGAGGCACCCTTGAACCTAGGTATCAGCGGGGTTCCCTATATAATGATGATACGGCTACTGCTGCTGATAATAATGTTGATTGTGATGATAATTATGATGATAATAAAACATTACTAGCAGTAATAATAATGATAATGTCAATCATAATGATACTATAAATGGTTATGTCAATAATGATAATGATATCAAAATTATCATTAATCATAATAAAGATGATGTTACTACTAATGTTAATTATAGCAACAGTAATAATAACAACAATGCTAACAATAATGATAATAATAATAATAACAATAACGATAACAGTAATAACAATAATGATAACGATAATGACTATGATATCAGTAAAGATAATAATAATTTCCATTATGATAACAATAATAATGGCAGTAACAAGAGTAATCATAGGAATTACATACTGGAAGCAAAGTCATAAATTGAACCAAAACAATACCCGCTTTGAGAGTGGAGTTACCAGAAAGTTTTTTTTTCATATATTATTCCTATTTCTAAGGGCATTTTCCGCCATTCCCAAATAAGAAAAAATATATGAGAAATTGGAAACCTCATCTAGTAAAAGGTGAGATGTTACTAGGGTTAGCATGAACTGGAAACCCTACAAATTAGATATAATTGTTAAATATCTATAAAAGTTCAAGCGAAGAGCGTCAATTTGGGAAGTGTGGAGATGCCTCAGTACCAAAAAATTCTACTTAAGCGTATTCCTTATGTGACAAAGACATGGAGAAGGAATAAGAATCTTAAGAAGAAATATTGGAATAATTGAAGATTAATGGGGGGATGGGGATTAACCGCAATACTCCAATTCCATTCTTTGTTACGAATGGGCTCGGAACCCCTTTACCCTTAGTAGTTAAATTTATGCTATACACACTCAGTTGGGGGTAGGGTTTTTTTTTTTTTGGGGGGGGGAGGGTGTTAACTGGGTAGCACGGCATGATTGACGTGTGAGATAGAGTAGTTCCGGTCGTCAATGTACCTAAGTAGCGGTCATGCGTTAGATTGTGGTAGATAATAAATGTATGGTTGTAAGGGGGTGAGGGGGGAGGAGGAGGATGAATATGTGTTTCGGTACAGTTTTGTACATGTGAACAGGTGGTGTAAATGAAAGTGTTCTCAAAGGCGCTGTATGCTTTAGGCCGTACGAGATAAAGGTGTGTGCCGATGGGACAGCCCTGAAACCGTGTATCCTCAGCAAACATTCTAAAACATATCGGACTTTCGAGTCTGGTGTTACGTAAAAGAGGGAAATGTGTCCAGTATCAGTGGCAGAGTCTCAGTCTTTATGCCAGGGGCGCACCGGAGTAAGATTTTATTTATATGAATAATGCGATAGCCTTTTTTTTTTCTTTTTTTTTTACATCAAAGTGAATGATAAACATGTAAGCGGATATCTGAGGTTTGACGCCCGAGATCTTTGTCACATTCATGTGTTTTCCCTGTTGACCCAAATTATACATTATACATTAAACACTATGATATACTTTAGTGACCTAAATGCAAAGTAATAAAAGGTAGAATTTGAGCTTTCTTTCTTTATCTCGGGTTTATTTAAGTGATGCGACTGAGGATCACTAGCGCTGAATTAGAATAAAAATAATTTTCCCCTTTCTCCTTTCCCCCATTCCTTCCCCGCCACCTACCCTTGTCTGCCCCTTCGATGAGTCAACAGGTGTTACGCTAGATCTTTTGACAGAGATAAACCCTATACGTAAACATGCTGTAAATGTCTATTAGTAAATAATTATGATAATTTTGGTTGTAGGGACAGGATCCACTGATCGCAATCTGTTCCTTGTGTTTTTCAATTAATTTTCCCGAAATTGAGAAGCATTCATTAACAGCATCAAGTGGGAATTGCAACTTAGCTTACCAAGATTGCCACCCAAAAGCGTTGCCATACACAGCACCCTCGTGTGTGTGTGTGTGTGTGTGTTGAATCACTGAGACAAGTCCGGCGAGCTGACAATAAAGTTAAGATTATTTAGATATAAATAGACTTTCGATAAAGGAGATTCTTTTGTGCAATATCTTAAAACAGAAATCCCTCTTAAGAGCTTTCTTGAGGGGGAAGCCTATGAAATAATGAAGAATGGAATACTTATTCGTATATATTGGCTTACGTGCTATCGACAGGACAGCGCCAGCCCATGATCAATCAGCTCTTTAACAACGTACTCCCTCATATAATGTGCAATGTATTTAGATACGTTTTTCTTTTTTTCTTTTTTGTATGTCTAAGACATACAAGGTATAGGTATAGTTGAAGGTTGAAGGTATAGTTGTGGTATGCGCAGATGGTATGTGTGACAGGGGCGTGTCATTTCCTTTTGAAATATTCCATAAAAGAAAACACGAAGGAATTTGAATTGAAACAGAGAATCATGAGGCTTATATGACTAAAAGCTGCAAGATCATGAAAATACAGTCTTATTAATTAAGTACTTTCAGATGAACTTTTTTCATATAAACAAGCATTAGTTATAAGCGAATACCTAAAAAATTACAGAGGAAAGCTTGTTTGATAACCTAGAGATTGTGTTTGTAAATCACCCTTATTTAATCAAATAATTAATCACCAAATCACATGCTGTCTTTGATAAGCAGAATGAGACTTCCTTCCGTGTGCAATTTGCAATATCCCCGGTCGCCACGAGACCACGTGGTGCTACACCCACATACCAAACACGTGACCCTTCGTTAGAGGAATTAGACAAGATTATCATTATCATTAGGATATCATTGTTATCATTATCATTAGGATATCATTGTTATCATTATCATTAGGATATCATTGTTATCATTATCATTGTTATCATTATCACTGGGATATCATTATTATCATTATCATTGGGATAACATTGTTATCATTATCACTAGGATATCATTGTTCATAACATATCATACAGATCATTGGGCACAAGACATCAGGCGACTATAGTAAGGTTCTTTTATGAAGGTCAGATGAAATAACTTTAAATATCAGAAAAGAAAGGCCGGATCTCATTGTATAAGGCTCTAGTGAAGTTGAACATCGGAAGTTGACCATCGCGTCACTTATTTTTGATAAACAAGGTGAAGTTCTAATGTGTTTCCCTGACATCGATCGAGTAGATTGGTCACTACAGTGGAAAAAAAAAAAACAAAAAAAAACGATAGTACCAAAGAAGTCGATTCATTAACAAAGATGTCCCTGCCATAACCATCAGGGCTTCCAAAATCATCCTCGCCGGCATTAATGGACTTGGAAAGCACGTCGCCGCCATTTTTCTGAGAAGTGCTGAGCGTAGTCGGTGTGGTGGGAATGAGGGGAGGGGAGAGGGGTAGGGGGGGTATGAGGTGGGGAAGGGGAGGGGGAGGGTGGGGTAGTTTAACCCTCCCCATGTCCAGTTAGCACCTTGTCTCAACTCTGCCGCATTCCGCCATGGCCCTACCTCACCCCCCCCCCAAAAAAAAAAACAAAAAAAAAAAAAAACTTGGCCTCAGACTACACTTTTTGATTTTTTTCCTGTGGGATGGGATTGCAATGTAAGGGCCTGCTTACACTAGGCACTTTCCAACGCGCGTTAGCAAACTCAGCGTTTGAATCTACCGCTCACACGAGGCGCTTTCAAACGCGGCGTCAACGCGACGCTTGTGTTTGTGCGTGCGTTATATGTGTGTCTGTGCCAAACAATGCAGAGAGCAACAGACAGTTTCAACCAGGATGAATGTAGAAGAGGTAGCATGTGCTTGGGTCTTGAAGCGGCGCAAGCTGCGAGAATATATATATATATATATATATATATAAATATATATATATATATATATATATATGTATATATATAGTATATATATACTATATATATATGTATATATATATAGTATATATATACTATATACATATAGTATATATATACTATATATATATATATATATATATATATATATAGTATATGTATATACTATATATATATATATAAATTAAATTAGATAAAATTTGAAGCGGCGCAAGCGGCGAGAAACTTCCTCCACGTGGAGTATCCCAGGGGTTGCCATAGTAACGCACATTCTCTCTCCTCATTGGTAGCAGCCCAGCCAATTAGAGAGCGCGCTGCTTTCAAAGCGCCGCGTTAGGAATTCTAGATTCTCAATTATTCTTTTCTTTAGAGGCTCAATAAGAGTCAGATAATCATACAGCCAATACAAATAAGAAATAAAATATGTTTGTTAACTATTCCCACCTCACTAGGAGAGAGCATAAGTTTTCAGTTGATACGGTCGTATTATAATAAATGCAATATGATTGATAGATAGAAATATGATAATCAGACGTTTACCCCCCCGCCCTCATAATGCTACAGACCTATGCATGCAAAATAACATCCTAAATTTGTTTCTAAATAGATCTAGTACTGGTACATGGGGTGGGTGAGGATGTTGGAGGTGGGGGAGAGGTGAGGTCAGCATGCGAATGTCTGACTAGAACACTGTGACCTGACCCCAGACTGCAATTTTTTTGCAGTTGCGGTGATCAATTTGCAATTTCAACTCCATATTGTAGCAAAGATAATCTTTAAACACCACTGAGGAAATTGAAAGTCGAGATAGATCGTTCTATATAGGCCTATACGAAGGGAAATCTTTATGCTGATTTCAAATATGGAATTCATATCACTATATTTCAAATAAAACAGATATCTTTGTTGATATATCGTGCTGATGGGCCTTTTTTCTGTTCTTCGTGTATGCTTAAGGTATGATGGGTATAATCCTTAAGAAGTCGTGGGATAAACACTTGTCAAGGAGACTGAGTGTGGTGTGTGTGTGTGTGTGGGGGGGGGGGGTGAGGTACAAGGTCGTATTGACTACCCCTTCGTGTCCCAAAGGTTAAATAAGGTCACTAAATAATCAATTCCAAAAGGATGTGTATGTTTTTTTTACCAGTTCATAGCGTTGTCTTTCATATTTTGGGCATCTGTCTCCCATTCCCTCGGTTAGTGTGGGTGTGGACGCTTGCATATGGATATATGTATACACGCAAACGCAAACACACACACACATACACATACACACACACACAAACACACGCACACACAAACACACACACATCTAATGAGTAACATTTTTTTTTTATCTTTTATTTAAAAACAAATTTTATACAATTTACAAATGCATCATTGCAATATATTGAGATGCAACATAAGTTCATTATTTACAATCAAAGGAAACTATTATGACAAGGTTAATACATGCTACCGGTGTTACGTTCTTAACATCTGATGAGGAAGATTCCAATTTCCCATATTATTATTACTATTGTTATTATTTTTGCTTTCTTATTCGTGAATGGCGGAAAAAGTCCTTCGAAATAGGAATAATCTATGAAAAAGACTATCTGGTAACTCCACTCTCAAAGCGGGTAGTTATATATATATATATATATATATATATATATATATATATATATATATATATATATATAACTTTTTTGGTTTTATATAAGCATGTCTGTTTCTATTATGCAATTGCTATGATTACTATTGTCACTGCCATTGTTAGTGACATTGTAAATCATAATAGAAATTATTATCATCATTATCAATTATTTTTTATCATTATTGTTATTATCATCATTATCATTACTATTATTATCATCATTGTTGTTATCATTATCATTAGTAGTAGCATCATCATTGATATGATTAATGCTAATTTTATTGATATCATTATCATTTATTGTATCATTATCCTTGTCATTATCATTATTACTACTACTTAGTAATGTTTTATTATTATTATCATCATTATTACCAATTTAAATATGATTATAGACATCATTATCAGCAGCATCAGTAGCAGTATCATTATATAGGGAACCCTGCTGATACCTAGGTTCAAGGGTGCCTATTGTTACCTTAATCAAGAGGAAGGGAGGAGGAGTAAGGAGGAGAGGGAGGGGAGGAGGAGGAAGGAGAAAGGGAGGGGAGGAGGAAAGGGAGGAGAGGAGGAGGAAGGAAGGAGGAGAAGGTGGGAGAGAAGGAGGAAGGAAGGAGGTGGAGGGGGGAGGAGGAGGTGGTGGAGGGGAGGAGAGGATGAGGAAAGAGGAGACGAAGGGGAGGAGGGAGAAGAAGGGGAGGAGGAGGAAGGAAGAATAATAGGGGAGGAGAAGGAGGGGAAGAGGAGGGAGTAGGAGAAGGGGAGGAGGAGGAAGGAGGGGTGTAGTGACCGGGATGTTCTAGGGGTAATTTTTCCGAATAACGCCGCGTTACGAAATACCACAAAAGTGGTATCGATAGATTCCTCTCAACCTCTACTATTCATATATAGTAGAAATAATGCGCGATTCCACCCCTGGACCCCACAATCTGGGTCCCGATAGTAGGGGAGGGCGTGAAGTAGATCAGGGAAATTGCGGGGTAAAATATGAATGTCGGCCATATTTCGGTTACAAAATCTTAACCCAATTACCTACCTAACTTTGCCTAGTTTTGAAGTTGGCCCTAGCCAAGGGGGGTCGAAGCACCCCCTGGACCCCCCCCCTTTTTTAAGGCACTGCATGCTTCCTTCGGTACATATTTCGTATGCAAAAGCTTAACCCAACTACGTATCTAACTTTGCCTAGTTTTCAAGTTTGCCCTAGCCCCTTTCTTAAGGTACTTCGTGCTACCTATGATATATAATTATTGCTGTAGATGCGCTTAGCTCGTTACTTACCTGTGATGGGTGTTGGGGATTGCCTGATGTAGCTGGGTGGAGGAGCGATCATTTTCTCTGCAAGCATCTCTAATAAAGTCGTATAATGACCAGGAGCACCCCTCACACTGTGCCATGATTACCGTAACTGAAGCCGCCAATCGCATTACTGCGTATGAGCGGCCTCCGGATAGGAAACTACGACCGATAATGACGTGAAAACTCAATAGAGGGCACTGTGTAATTATACTGTAAACAATGGGGAATATTATGCCATCTATCGAGAGAAAATAACAGCTCATGCAGGTAATTCATTGGGAGTTTTCATTCCACAGCTTGTCGTATTACTGCGAATGAGCAGCCTCCGGATAGGAAACTACGACCGATAATGACGTGAAAACTCAATAGAGGGCACTGTATAATTATACTGTAAACAATGGGGAATATTGCGCCATCTATCGAGAGAAAATATCAGCTCATGCAGGTAATTTATTGGAAGTTTCCATTCCACAGCTTGTCGCTAGCCAGAAATACGTAAACACAGCCATGTTTGATTTTCAGGTCGAGGATAGTGGTTTTCGGGGTATTTTATACAAGGTATGTTGCACGAAGTGCCCTTAAAAGGAGGGTCTTAATTAAAACCTAGACAAAGTTAGGTAGGTAGTTGGATTAAGATTTTGCATACGAAATAGGACGACGTAGGACGAGGTAGTGCCTAAAAAAGAGAACCAGATTGTGGAGTCCAGGGGTGGAATCGCGCATTATTTCCACTATACATGAACAGTAGAGGTTGAGAGGAACATATCGATACCACTTTTATGGTATTTAGTGACGCGGTGTTATTCGGAAAATTTACCGAAAGGGGGGTAGGAGGAGAAGGAGGGGGAACGGGGAAAAGGAATGGAGGAGGAGAAGGAGGGGAGGGGGGAGGAGGAGAAGGAGAAGGAGCTGAGGAGGAGGGAGGAAGAGGAGGAGGTGTAAGGTGGCCGAATTGTGCGGTCAGCAGGCGTTTCTTGACAGAGTCTCGTTCAGCAATCTCAGGTTAAGGTGTCGGTGTGACACCGTGGTAGCAGGGAGAAGTCCAGACGAAAGTTCAGGTTAACAGGGTTTATTCTTGGGCAGCAATGGTACAGTGGAGCTATGGTAACTCCCTCGGTGTCCCCTTGTCTGGTGAGACTTTCCGAGGGGAGCGTTTATATTCAGGCCCGTAGGCTTGTTACATGACGTCATATGAATTCCCACGTGACGTCCTTGTGCGGCCTATTTCTTTATATGGGTCGGTAGAGTAGGGCCTCTGAGTATAGTGGTTGTACTGTTTATACGTGAAAAAGGCGTAGCGCGCTTGGGTGGCCTGCGAGAGGCGTAGATAAATATTTATAGAACAAGACCTTAAGACTAAAAGAATCAGTACAGCTATATGAATGCAAATACTATTATATATATATATTGGATAACAGAACTTAATCAGCTGTTCTCAGATACAGCGTTACAAGTAATGCAATGTACAGAGTGCAGTGCTTTCACCGCTCTGCCACGCTACCGCGCCGGTCTCCGGCGCATATATGGTATGTGGTGAGGCGTTAGAAAAAGGATGGGAGGGGCTTTCAGGGGTATAAGTGCGTGCCGGGGATGACATAGGGGTGAGTGAGGGTGGTAAGTCAGCAGGGTGTATGTGTGTATGTTCGTGCGTGAGCTCTGAGGGAGGCACGTGTTCAGCAATGCCTTGTGTGTTGTGAGTGTCGAGTGTAACTCCTAAAATGTGTGCATTTGCTTCTTCAGCTAAATTTCTATTTCGTAATACAAGTTGACTTTTAGCAGCTGGAAGTTTAGGCATGTAGGAAACCAGAAGATAACGTCAGAATGAATGAATGAGGTATTTAAAAGGTACGACTCGTGGGTGAGGCAGCGTAAGTGAGTCCGTTTTCTATGGACATGGGAAACTAAACAAAATCGTCACTGCGGTCACGGGGAGAGTGGTAACAGTCTCCTTGTAATATGGTGTACTTGGAGTAAATGAAATCGTAACACGGGAAAAATAACAGGTCAGATACACTTTTAAAAAAAAATCGTCACACATGGGAAATTGTACAAAGAGAGGAAAACAAAAATCCTAAATTACAATCCTGACTAAAAAAAATTGTGCCTTGACAAAAACTCTGACTAACCTTGTTTCTTCGTTGTCAGCGGTACGTCTGCAGGTGATGTTCTGTGTTTTCTTCGTTGTCAGCGGTACGTCTGCGGATGATGATCTGTGTGTCGTATCGAGGCCTTTACGTCTGATGCTCTTCACTGGAATCCCAGACTTCGGCTCTGGGTCAGGCACGGCTGGGCCTGTAATTCCCTCGTAGGGCGGACTGAGGCGCCTTCAATAACGATGATAGCGGTGGCACACTTGGGTGGCGTTGTGTGCGTAAGATGGCAACACGCTTGATTGACGGTGCGTGTGCGTGAGTTTTCCGTGGAGACAGCACGGACAGCAGGTCTGCTAGCAGTGTTCAGCAGAGAGGGGACACCTGTTGGCTTGTTTGCATTGGATGCTGCTACTTGATGGGACCTGTTCGTCTGGCAGGGTCAGGGCTTGTCTCTTCGTCTGGTCGGAGGCAGGACTTGTGGGAGATCGAATCCCGACGCTGTTCACCACTGTAAGGTGGCCGAATTGTGCGGTCAGCAGGCGTTTCTCGACAGAGTCTCGTTCAGCAATCTCAGGTTAAGGTGTCGGTGTGACACCGTGGTAGCGGGGAGAAGTCCAGACGAAAGTTCAGGTTAACAGGGTTTATTCTTGGGCAGCAATGGTACAGTGGAGCTATGGTAACTCCCTCGGTGTCCCCTTGTCTGGTGAGACTTTCCGAGGGGAGCGTTTATATTCAGGCCCGTAGGCTTGTTACATGACGTCATATGAATTCCCACGTGACGTCCTTGTGCGGCCTATTTCTTTATATGGGTCGGTAGAGTAGGGCCTCTGAGTATAGTGGTTGTACTGTTGAAACGTGAAAAAGGCGTAGCGCGCTTGGGTGGCCTGCGAGAGGCGTAGATAAATATTTATAGAACAAGACCTTAAGACTAAAAGAATCAGTACAGCTATATGAATGCAAATACTATTATATATATATATTGGATAACAGAACTTAATCAGCTGTTCTCAGATACAGCGTTACAAGTAATGCAATGTACAGAGTGCAGTGCTTTCAGGAGGGCAAGAGAAGAAGGAGGGGATGAGGAGGAGGAGGGGAGGAGGAAGATAAAAAGGGGAGGAGGAGGGAAGAAGAGAAGGATGAGAGGAGGTGGGAGGCACTAAGTACTAAACAATCATCTTATTTCAGGGCGATGGATCCAGTGAAACCACATAATCATAGTGCTTCGGCCCCTAGCGAGGGTAGGAGCGCCTCCCCTCCCTCCTTCTTCTCTTCCTCTCCCTCTCCTCCTCTTTCTTCCTCCCCTCCTTCTCCTTCTCCCCTCCTTCTTCTCTTCCCCTCCCTCTCCTCCTCTCTCTTCCTCCCCTCCTTCTCCTTCTGCCCTTCTTCTTTTCTTCCCCTCCCTCTCCTCCTCTTTCTTCCTCCCCTCCTTCTCCTTCTTCCCTCCTTCTTCTCTTCCCCTCCTTCTCCTCCTCTTTCTTCCTCCTCTCCTTCTCCTTCTCCCCTCCTTCTTCTCTTCCCCTCCCTCTCCTACTCCTTCTTCTCCTCCTCTTCTTCTTCTCTTCCCCTCCTCCTCCCCTCCCTCTCCTCGTCCCTCCTCGTCCCCTCCTCCTCCTCCTCCCCTTCTTCTCTTTCTTCCTCCTCCTTTTCCTCTCCTCCTCCATCCTCCTCTCCTCCCCTCTATCTCCTCCACCCTCCTCCTCTCACATCCTCTCTCCTCCTCCCATCCTTCTCCTCATCCCTCCTCCTCCCCACCTTTTCCCCCTCCCCCTCCTCCCCTCTTTCTTCTACTCCCTCCTCCTCCCCCCTCTCCTCCTCCTCCCTCCTTCTCCTCTCCTCCTCCCCTCCTTCTCCTCTCCTCCTCTTTTCTCCTCCCCTCCATCTCCTCTTCCCCCCTCCTCTCTCCTCTTCCCCTCCTCCTATCCTCTCTCCTTCTCCTCCTCCCTCCTCCTACCTCTTCCTCCCCTCTTTTTTCTCCTCCCCTCCCTCTCTTCCCCTCCTTCTCCTCCTCCCTTCCCTTTTCTCCTCCCTCTTCCCCTCCTTCCCCTCCTCCTCCCCTCCCTTCTCCTCCTTCCTCCCCCATCCTTCTCCGCCTCCCATCCTTCTCCTCCTTCCTCCTTCTCCTCCTCCCCTCCTCCCGTTTCATTCCCTCCTTTCCTCCTCCCCTCCATCTCCTCCTTCTCCTCCTCTCCTCCATCCCCTCCTCCCTTCTCCTTCCTCCTCCTCCCCTCCTTCTCCTCCCTCCTCCTCCTCTCCTTCTCTTCCTCCTTCCTCCTCCCCTCCTTCATCTCCTCCCCTCCTTGTCCTCCTCCCTCCTGTACTCGATGTAGTGTGGAAATGTTAAGTCACAACAACACCTTATATAAAAAGAGGCAAAGATAAAATCACCCCAAGTTTTAAGCTTTATCTGGGGTGAAGCTCTAAGTACAGCTGGTGGGTTTTCCTTCTCTCTCCTGAGCGAAGTCTGACTGGCACTCTCCTCTACAAATCGGAAGTTAGGGCAGTATATAACATAAAAATCCAATGAAATAATTGTAGGCATGTGGGCAAACAGGTCAAAAATTCCTTTCTGACCACGTGACGGTTACAGGCACTGTTTGTTGTTTTTCTTTAAGTGACACTTTCGTGAGATTTACGACTTCTATGACCACTGAAGCGTAATGAAGTAGAAAATTCACAGAAATTGTTGAATTATCGAAAAGGCAAGTACTATTGAATAATAAAACACATAAAAGTGATGGACAAAATAGAATAATGATTAAATACATCTACAATTATGTTTGGATAGTTATAATCGACGTTTAGCATTACAATAACAGGATTTCAATACAAGGAGGCATGAGAATATTCACGTGTTGTTTTACGGCTCGCTTCCTGAGTCGATGCCTTCGTCCTGGCGACGAGGGGACTGAGGGGAGTTTTACCACAGCAAATGACCGCTGACCCTGGTGCATGGTCACACCTCCTCCTCCCCTCCCTCTCCTCTTCCCTTCCTCCTCCTCTCCTTCTCCTCCTCCCTCCTCCCTCCTTTCTTCTCTTCCTCTCTTTCTCTTCCCCTCCTTCTCTTCCTCCCTCCTCCTCCCTTTCTTCTCTTCCTCTCTTTCTCTTCCCCTCTTTCTCTTCCTCCCTCCTCCTCCCTTTCTTCTCTTCCTCCCTTTCTCTTCCCCTCCTTCTCTTCCTCCCTCCTCCTCCCTTTCTTCTCTTCCTCTCTTTCTCTTCCCCTCCTTCTCTTCCTCCCTCCTCCTCCCTTTCTTCATTTCCTCTCTTTCTCTTCTCCTCCTTCTCTTCCTCCCTCCTCCTCCCTTTCTTCTCTTCCCCTCCTTCTCTTCCTCCCTCCTCCCTCCCTACTCTACCGAACCATATAGAGAAACAGGCCTCACATTGACGTCACGTAGGAATTCACATGACGTCATGTAACAAGCCTACGGGCCTGAATATAAACGCTCCTCTCGGAAAGTCTCACCAGACAAGGGGGACACCGAGGGAGGTTCCATGGCTCCACTGTACCATCTGCTGCCCAAGAATAAACCCTGTTAACCTGAACTTTCGTCTGGACTTCTCCTCGCTACCAAGGTGTCACACTGACACCTTTACCTGAGATTGCTGAACGAGACTCTGTCAAGAAACGCCTGCTGACCGCACCATTCGGCCACCTGACACCTCCTCCCCTCCTCCTCCTCCTCCCTTCCTTCTCCTCCTTCCCCCTTCTTCTCCTCCTCCTCTTCCTCTCTTCCCTCCTCCTGTCCTTCTCCTTTTTCTCCTCCCTCTCCTCCTTGACAGCATTATAATTAGTCCCCTCGCTATTACCATAACCAATTGTATTTATATTATTCTTGTTATCATTACTATTATATCTAGAGAATATTATTGTGCTCATGTGTATCATTGTTAGTTATCTAGATAATGTTATTGTGAATATATGTGTATTACTATTGTATTCATACATTGTAACTATCAGTATATATATTGTATTTCATGTTATTCTATTGCCATACGTATATATTTTCCCGCGTGCCTTTTTCTACCTCCACCTATGATTCGTCACACGGCCCTTCCTACAACCTTACCATATAAGGTGACGGCCTAATTCCCCTCGTTGGCCAGTTACCATGTTTACATTCTTCCCTTCTGACGTCACAGAGGCCCTTCTTTGTGGAGACCTATAATATAAACGTCCCCTGTGTGCGGCTGCTCAGACGAGATCAGACTAGGTTCAGGCGAAGTTGACTTACGCCTGGGGCTGTGCCTATTGTCCCTGGGTTACGTTGCTGCCGATAAGAATAAACGCTGTTAAACCGGAGACTCGGCTGGTTTCGGATCCTCGCCACAACTTTCCACTCTTCCCGCTGACCGCCATAAGGCCACGTCTACACTCCTTTCACCTCGTCCCCTCCTTCTCCTCCCTCCTCCTCCCCTCTTTCTCCTCTCTCCTCCCTCCTCCTTTCTCTTCTCTCCTCTCCTCCTCCCCTCCCTCTCCTCCTTCTCCCCTCTTTCTCCTACTCTTCTCCTTCCCCTCCTCCCTCCTCCTCCCCTCCTTCTCCTCCTCCTCCCCTCTTTCTCCTACTCTTCTCCTTCCCCTCCCTCTCCTCCTTCTCCCCTCTTTCTCCTACTCTTCTCCTTCCCCTCCTCCTCCCCTCCTTCTCCTCCTCCTCCCCTCTTTCTCCTACTCTTCTCCTTCCCCTCCCTCTCCTCCTTCTCCCCTCTTTCTCCTTCTTCCCCTCCTCCCCTCCTCCCTCCTCCTCCCCTCTTTCTCCTACTCTTCTCCTTCCCCTCCTCCCCTCATTCTCCTCCTCCCTTTTCCTTCCCTCCTTCTCCTCCTCCCCTCCCTCTCTTCCTCCTTCCTACTCTCCTCTTAAAAGTCTTAAAAGCATAAACGATGAATAATCTTAAAAGCATAAGCGAAGATATATAAAGCAAAAATATAAGAGAAGAAATTTCCAAGACATTCGAATTTCAGTGGGACGTGATTTATGCACAGGTGATGCAATCCTAAAAGCATAAACGATGAATAATCTTAAAAGCATAAGCGAAGATATATCAAACAAAAATTCGAATTTCTCCTACTCTTCTCCTTCCCCTCCTCCCTCCTCTTCCCCTCCTCCCCTCCCTCTCCTCCTTCTCCCCTCTTTCTCCTACTCTTCTCCTTCCCCTCCTCCCTCCTCCTCCCCTCCTTCTCCTCCTCCTCCCCTCTTTCTCCTACCCTTCTCCTTCCTCTCCCTCTTCTTCTCCTACTCTTCTCCTTCCTCTCCCTCTCCTCCTTCTCCCCTCCTTCTCCTACTCTTCTCCTGCCCCCCCTCCCTCCCTCCTTCCTCCTCCTCCTCTTTCTCCTCTCTTCTTCCCTCTCCCTCCTTCTCCCCTCCTCCTTTCTCCTACTCTTCTCCTTCCCTCCTCCTCCCTCTTCTCCTACTCTTCTCTTCCCTCCTCCCTCCTCCTCCTCCCCTCCTTCTCCTCCTCCTCCTCTCCCTCTCCTCCTTCTCCCCTCTTTCTCCTACTCTTCTCCTTCTCCCTCCTCCTCCCTCCTCCTCTCTCTCCTTCCTCCTTCCCTCCTCCTCCCTCTTTCTCCTACTCTTCCTTCCTCCTCTCCTCTCCTCCTTCCCCTCCTCTCCTCCTCTTTCTCCTCCCCTCCCCTCTTCTCTTCCTCCCCTCCCCTCTCTCCTTTTCCCTCTTCTCCTACTCTTCCTTCCCCTCTCTCCTCCTCCTCCCCTCCTTCCTCTTCCTCCCCTCTTTCTCCTACTCTCTCCTTCTCTTTCTCCCTACTCTTCTCCTTCTCCTCCTCCTCCCCTCTTCCCTGCTTTCTCTTATCCTTCTCCTTCCTCCCTCCTCTCTTCTCCTCCTCCCTCCTTTCCTACTCTTCTCCTTCCCCTCCTTCTCATCCTCCCCTCCTTCTCCTCCTCCCCTCTTTCTCCTACTCTTCTCCTTCCCCTCCCTCTCCTCCTTCTCCCCTCTTTCTCCTACTCTTCTCCTTCCCCTCCCCTCTTTCTCTTACTCTTCTCCTTCCCCTCCTCCCCTCCTTCTCCTCCCCTCTTTCTCCTACTCTTCTCCTTCCTCTCCCTCTCCTCCTTCTCCCCTCCTTCTCCTACTCTTCTCCTTCCCCTCCTCCCCTCTTTCTCCTACTCTTCTCCTTCCCCTCCTTCTCCTCCTCCTCCCCTCTTTCTCCTACTCTTCTCCTTCCCCTCCCTCTCCCCTCTTTCTCCTACTCTTCTCCTTCCCCTCCTTCTCCTCCTCCTCCCCTCTTTTTCCTACTCTTCTCCTTCCCTTCCTCCCCTCATTCTCCTCCCCTCCCTCTCTTCCTCCTTCCTACTCTCCTCCTAAAAGTCTTAAAAGCATAAACGATGAATAATCTTAAAAGCATAAGCGAAGATATATCAAACAAAAATATAAGAGAAGAAATTTCCAAGACATTCGATTTCAGTGGGACGTTATTTATGCACAGGTGATGCAATCTTAAAAAACTTATAGGATGATAATATCAAGTTGTAGCATTTGCTTTAGCTCTTATAGTCCTTTTACTCTGCGGACATAAATTCCATCTTTCATTTCTCGTTATTCATTATTTATTACTATTCATTATTTTATTATCTCATCGTTATTTATTCTAATGTCCCATTAGATCACTATTCATTTTCATGTCACTTTCATTACTATTAATTTTCATGTCACTTTCATTACTATTTATTACTTTAACAAATCTTATTTTTCATTGTCCAGGTCAAATAAATGGTAGCGTTTGGCCCTTTTCATAAACATTTTAGGCCTGAGAGTCAAACATGCTGATATTGTTTTATAAATAATTTACAAAATAAAAAGGCATATAATACTTGACTCGAAATAAAATACCAAAGTTAATGTAAAACAAAATAAAAGGGTTCTAGGAAAAACTCAGCATACGGGTTCTGTATTTTACTATAGGAGTGACAGCTTACATAAACACGATCAATATAAAAACAATACCTTAATATAAACTGCAAACAATGTAAAAAATTGATAATTAATGATGTTTCTCAAATGGCGTCTCTGGTCCGTGTGGCGGTTCTGTCGCTATTGTTTTTACGTGCGCATTTTCAGTTGCGCAGTGACGTCACCGCAAATCGCATTTTAAGCAAAGAGGGCGCTTTTATCCTGCGCTACATAGTGTGTATATTTTCCCTATGCTTAATTAAGTTATAATATTCATGTCGGTGGGAAAGGTAATGCCGTATCTATTACATCGGTATTTCAGTCTGCGCAGCCGCACAGAGGGCACCCTCTCCCCTTGCTCCCAAGCACAGTCGTTTTCTTTGCGGGGGGGTCTTCGAAAATTCACTCGCTACAAAGTGATATATCTTCGAAAAAAAAATATAGGAGAAGAAATGTACAAGACATTCGAATTTTAGTGAGATGTATTTTATGCACGGGTGATACAATCCTAAAGGCATAAACGATGAATAATCTTAAAAGCATAAGCGAAGATATATCAAACAAAAATATAAGAAAAGAAATTTCCAAGATATTCGAATTTCAGTGAGACGTGATTTATGCACAGGTGATGTAATCTTAAAAGCATGCATTTATCTTCATTCGTATTTCTTTTATTTTCTCCGTGTCTATGTTTTTTTTAGTATTATCTTGTCTATGAAAGAACTCCAATACTTAAATCAACAAAGTTTGTTTCTCTTATTATAAATTATATCATAACAAAGCTGTTTCAACAATAAAACATTATTCGAAAACCTGTGTACATTTAATCGTTCAATATCCCAAGATCTTCGTATTTTTATTTCATCATTTACCATAAAGTTGTATGTTGTCTCACGTTCACCATAGTCATATACTATAAAATCTATAAATCACTGGATATTATTAGTCAGAATTATAGTATTCTCTTTTCTATACTGACGACAGAATCTTAAATATGGGAAACAGAGAATCTCTATATATACTGGTCTGGCTTTATAAAATGTTCATAATAGTATACGAAATTGGTTTAAACCTAAAAATGAACTAGCTAAAAAATATACTCGGATCACTGAATTTGGTTCACATATAAAATGATACACTCTCTTCTTTCCAATAATCATATTTGTTGGGAATTTTTTTCTTATAATGTTATAGTGATGGTATGATACACGGAGGTAAGGTTTTAATGCACTAGTTCTGAATGAGATTGGAAAGACTCTTAAATTTATGACTTTCTTTCTTTTTATTCATTTTCAAATTAATAACATAGACTAGTTTTAAATTTCAAATACATGTTCACAGTTCATAGTATTCATAACTTTGTATCTATATCTTGAAAGATAAAGAATATTTGAATATATCAATAAATCATAGTATGCGAAATCACAAATATCAATAGTTGTCTCATTATACCTCACGTCTAAACAATATACATATACATATACATATACATATAAATATATATATATATATATATATATATATATATATATATATATATATATATATTCATATGATATATATATATATATATATATATATATATATATATATATAAATATATATATATACATATATATATACCCTAATAAGATTTTATCCTTGAAATGGAGGAACGTAACTGAAAACGAGGTCCCTGTGACAGAAGAGAGAGAGAGGGTGTCCTGGTACTTGGGAGAAAATGTCTTGTAACTGGAGAGGTGGTCCTTATATATGAAGAAGATATCCTTCTAACCCAAGTAAAATATTGCTAGAAAAAAATGAATGATATCAATTTTATGATTCAACTATAATGGTTGTCTTTTTTGCATTGTCTTTATTTTTTTAAGGATGTTTAATAGATATCTCTTTCTGTAATAAAAGTGGGTTCCATATCTTCACCATATTATAGGTTAATTTCTATTATATCTTTAGAAAAACTAGGTTTCTGGCAAAACGGATGGTGTATACACCAATAATCTCTGTTACACTACTATTACTACTACTACTATTATTATTATTATTATTATTATTTATTATTATTATTATACCACCACCAACACCACCACCACCACCACCACCATTTTCCATTTTATACATTTTTGTCAATACAGGATTTTATTCTCTCAACATTCTATATTCAGAACCCACTTTTATCTCAAAAAGGAGTGGATAATCCCTGAAGGCGGAGTTTCAGTAATCAAAAAAGAATGTCTCTGGGCGGGGCCTAAAGCATATAAAAGGTAAGACATGAAGCAACTCGAGACATTTCTCAGACATCCCCCGACAGTGTAATACTTTTGTGATACATCCTTCTCCTCCTCTCCTCTTCCCTCCTCCGCCTCCCTTCTTCTCCTCCTCTCCTCCCTCTCCAGGAGGAGGAGAGGTGTAACAGCACAGAGGTGTTACAGCAGCTCAACCGAGGGTGTTCCCTTGTCTTCCTCGTCTTTCTTGTCTGATGCAAGACTGCTAGCTAAAGGGGGGGGGGAGGCGTAGGATGGGTAAGAAGAAGGTTAGTTGGGAAGTGGAAATAAATTGGAGATCGAGAGACGCGGGGCGATACCCCGTGCTTGTTTTGCAAGACTCACATCGGGGGACTATATATACCGGGTCGAACGGGGGCACCAATGTAAACAAAAGTGGCCTTGTTACCGGAAGAGACTAGGCCGCTACCTTTTAAGGAAGCGGGAACTTGGAAGCGTGGGGTACAGCTGATAGGCGTGGCAGAGGCACCAAAGAGGAGTGGGGGAAGTGCCATGACCGCGAAGGCGAGCGGTCAGAGTCTGCAGGAGGCTGGGTGTATTCTGTCCAGAGAGGTCTCCAGAATGATGCTAGACTCGACTCACATTGGCAGAACAAAATACGGGTTTGAATTACATAACAAAAAAGTCCAAATTACATTCACAGAAAAACGGCTAAAAAGGGGACAGGCTGTTTGCCAGAGGCATCCTTTATTTCTGGCCTGAGAAACAAGGGGAAAGGGACAACATACATGATAGACAAGTAATAATGGATATCCATGCAAATGATTGTAATACACAATCAAAGATCGAATGCATTGCGAGCATCAATTTGAGTACAGACAAGTCACAATTTGTATGTAAAAGGCACCGATAATGGTATAAAACATGGCGTGGGAACACAACGATGGGCTCTGGTCAGTTTGTAGAAAAGGTACTCTCTTGACCTGGGTCGACGAGGGGAAACAGGAAAGCAAACCGCAGAATGCACTTGTGTCGAGGCGGTTACACTCACTCACTCCTCCTCCTCTCCCTACCTCCTCCCTCCTCCTCTCCTCCTCCTTCCCCTCCCTCCTCCTCCTTTCCTTCTCCTCCTCCTTTCCTTCTCCTCCTCCCCCTCCTTCTCCTGCTCCCTTCCTCCTCCCTCCCCCTCCCTCCTCCTCCTCTCCTCCTCCTCCCTCCATCTCCCCTCCTTCTCCTCCCTCCTCCTCCTTTCCTTCTCCTCCTTCCTCCATCTCCCCTCCTTCTCTTCCTCCCTCCTCCTCCCTTCCTTCTCCTTCTCCCTCCTCCTCACCTCCTCTCTCTCCTCATATCGAGCTCCATTTCAGAACGCACTTCGCTCGCATGCGAATACAAAATCCATGAAATGAAATGAGCATTAACTCGATACAGGGAATTAATGCGTACTATTATTGCAAATGTTTACTCGGAACACAAGACACGCATTAATTTACATGTGAGCGAACCAAATTCCGATGACCATTGTAGCGATGCACAGGTGTTGATATTAACAACATAACAAATGCCATGTTTAATTTATAATGTTTGATTGATATAGTTTATTTGCAGAACAGTTTGCATGCCCTGCAAAAAGCCAGGCGTTGTTGTATGTTGTTAAACCGTACGGATTGCAATAAGTGGCGGTGACTCAGCCCCTCGGATAGGCCTGTGTCCTTGCATGTGTCACACAGTTCTGTTCCTGATGATAAGGTAAAAGTTATCATTATTGTTATCAATAATAATATGATCATCAATATTATCATTATCATTATTATTATTGTTGTTGTTGTTGTTGTTATTATTATCATTATTATCATCATCATCATCATTATCATTATTATCATTACTATCATAATCATTATT
The DNA here is from genome assembly GCF_977035675.1 of Penaeus japonicus. Taxonomy (NCBI): domain Eukaryota; kingdom Metazoa; phylum Arthropoda; class Malacostraca; order Decapoda; family Penaeidae; genus Penaeus; species Penaeus japonicus. Next base: position 5,111,400 of record NW_028234442.1, read on the forward strand.
ATTATCATTATCATTGTCATTATTATTATTGTTGTTATTATTATTATTATAGTTATTATTATTGTTATCATAATTATTATCATATCATTATTATCATCGTCATTACCATTATTATCGTTATCATTATTATTATTATTATCATCATCATCATCATCATCATCATCATCATCATCATCATCATCATCATCATCACTATTATTGTTATTATTATTGTTATTATTATTACTATTATTATTATCATTATTATAATCATTACTATTATCATTATTATCATTAACATTGTTATTACCATCATTATCATCATCATCATTATTGTTATTATTATCCTTATTATCACTTTTTTCTATGGTGAACAAATACGTGGGACCTATCATGCGGTGGTGTTTCTTCTTCTTTTTCTTCTCCTCGTTGTTGTTGTTGTAGTTGTAGTTGTTGTTCTTTTTTGCAACACTTGGCGGAGAATACGGGCTATTTCCTCGCGAATCACATGATACGAAGGTGAGGGTGGGACTGAAAGCTTATTGTTATAATTTTTATTAATTAATATTATTATTATAATTCAGATTTTGTAGAATACATTTTTATATATTTATTTTCTTATTTTTTTGTAAAAGTGAACAAGCATATGTAGCTTAAAATCTTTTTTTTTTTCTTTCTTCTTCTCATTTTCTTCTTCTCATTTTCTTCTTCTTCATCTACTTCTTCTCCTCCTCCTCCTTCTTCGTTTTCAATTCTTCTTCTTCATTCATTCATTCGAGTGTGATGTCTCGGGGTAGACTTATAATAGCTGCGTTTCCTATCACTTCCCTCCTCCTCCTCTTCTTCAAACATGACTTATAGGGAGGGGGGGGGGGGGTAAAGAAAGATGAAAGAAGGGAAGAAGGTTAGAGAGAGAAAAAAAAATGATTGTAAAGAGATCGAGGAAGAAACATATAAGAAGAAAGAGGAGAGGATAAGAGGAAAGAGGAGGAGATAAACAAATGAAAGAGACCAAGAATAGGGTGGATAACAGCATTTCGACAGCAAACAGTACCCCTGCTAAACGACACCGGCGCCAGCGAACCCAGAACCACAGGGTGATGAGGACACACCGCCATACACACACGCAAAACTGACCCTCACTGCCTTGTCGATCGCTTTATAACTATTTGTAAACTCATACCGTGTGTGTATTCAAAACACTCGTCAGAATATGTGTTATTCATTTGATTAATTCTCAAATAGTTATTCCTTCCGATGGCTTTCCACATGTTTATCCTAACTCATTACTACATGCCTCCTTATCCCAAGCAATTTAGCGGTATAAACATCTTAACACCCTTGGCTATTACGTGTCCCCCCATGTGACCGTAGCAACCCTACGAAAGACCATACACGTGGGAAGGCCTACGAAACTATTTTTCTCAATGTTTTGTAAAGTTCCATTTCGTATCGTCAAAAATGACCTGTAAACAGCTCAAAGGCCATAGCCTGTAGTCACTCTGATCCCAGCATCTGGTTGGTCAACACCAAGACTCCTCAACACTTAGCACAGAATAAAACAATCGTTATACTGTTGGCCGCTTACGTGGGGTTTCGCACACAAGCCACAACCTCCGAAGAGACTCGAAGACAATAAATCCCCGCCAATCGATTTTAAGGTGAGTTGCTTTTTATTGTGCAGTTGCCTCGTTGGCCAGTGTGTAATAGTCCCTCACCCGCGTTTCTCTGTACTCTCTCCGCATAGAAAACGGGCTTTCCCCTCAGCGGGTCACTCCCTCTCGCCACTCACGCCAGGCTTTCTCATGTTCACTCATATATCTGTACTCCACGTTCACTCATTTTCACTCATAAACGTATCCCTCACAATATACCTCCAAGTGACCGAGTTCTGTGCAGTGGAAGAACCAATTTAGACCGACTGTACACTGATCAACAGTCTCGCTATTTAACTCCTCCCTCCCTCGACTTTGACGCTCACTCTCCCCTCACTCACCTGCGCTCACGCCAGCCTCCTCACCCCTCACCATGCCTACCGATGCTACCACCTCCCCTCCTTCCGTCCTGACTGACTCTGTTCCTCGCTTGCAACATCCTGCCATGATTATTCGATTCGATGGCTCTGACAAAATTGCAGTGGATGATATGCTCCGTGAGACGGAGGAGTATGTGGCTTCCGCATACCCGTCCCTTTCTAACTGGAAATCCAGTGAATTTTGTGAGCGCTGTCTGCAACATGTGTGGCACCGACTAGACCATACTTCAGCTCCTGTTCGACAAATCCTGGCTGCCTTTCAGACGAGCAAAAACGACACATGGGACGACTTTAAGACCGACTTTCGACTGGTATTCGCTCCCAAGGACGTTCCCCCTGTCCTTCAACTTTCCCGCATGCTGAACCTTAGACCCTCGTCTTTCTCTTCCATAGACCTTCACCTTTACGGTACCAACATTCTCACTGCATTCGATTCGATGTCAAGCGCCTTACGCAACTCACCCAAAATTGACTACTTTAAGCCTATTGCAGACGCAATAGACGCTCACTATAACGTCTTCGAGACGTTCTTCACCCTCTGTGCCTTCTTCTCTGCTCTACCTCACGGCCAACAGGAAACCGTGCTCAATAAAATGCAACTCCCCGAAATGGCTAGGGACGTTCCTGCCTCTTTCCACAAGGCCTATTCACAGTCTCTTCATTTTGTGCCTGCTAGTTCATCCACAGCCTCTGTCATGACCACGGGAGCACAATCTTCGCGGCTGCCTCCCCCTCCTCGCCAGCGCCAGGCCCCTCCAGCCGTCGCACGCCAAAGCACCGGTCAGCCCCGACGGCCGCCTCAACCAGCCGGGAACACGACCCCGAGGGACGTTACTTGGGTTCCCCTGGACGGTACTTGCTGTCGTTGTATTCGGCCGGGACATCACTCCAGGGACTGCAAAAACACCCCTTTCTGTCCCTATCACAAGATTGAGGGACATCCTTGGCATGCATGCAAGTGTTATCCCCACTTAGTTGAAAAGACCAGGGAGGCATTGCGTCCTCAAAATAATCCACAGCAGATTCACTCTAGTTTTCTAGAAACAACTGCCCTTCAGCAGGACCTCGTCTTATTGCAACCACCAGAACTATAGAAGACATTGTCGCGCGCGAGCAAACCTCTCATGGTAGACCTTGAAGGACGACACGGCACTACCTTGAAGGACGAGTTCGCCAATCAGGTACTCAAATGTTTATGCAAACTCCTTAACATAGACATCGCTCGCGTGCTCTCTTACATACCTCAGCCAAACAGACTCGCCGAGAGACTTAACAGGACGATCCCGAACGTCCTCAGGACTTCTATCAACACACAAGATAATGAATGAGACCTGTGGACTCCCATTACCCAACCAGCCATCAATGGCACCTTCCACTCCTCCCACGGTGACACCCCCAACTACGTCGTGTGCAGTGACGATCAGCCGTTCGAGATCCTACAGTAACGACATTCCTCTGTTTACAGAAGATACATAAAGATCATAGTTGCCCTCGAGCGCCTACGCGTGGAGAAAGACCGAATCATCGCTCAGCAGCACAAGCTCAGTCGACGGAGGGACATTGCCGTCAGCGTTCTCTCCTTCCATCGTGTCACAGATAAGTCATCCCCTATGCCTAAGCTTTGAAAGACCATTAAGTGTACTTGCAGTTCGCAACAATAAGGCTCTATGCCAGTGCCTCATTACCGACAGTCAGTCCTGGTATCACTTCGACACTCCCAAGCTTCCTAACCTTCATTATGACGAGGAAATCCATCGACAGAAATCTCTCACCAGCCCCACTCCCGCAGATATTGTTCCTGTCTTTACCACGGCCTCTACGATGCCCCTGTTTCCCCAGAGTGTGCCACCCTGACCTTCAGCAGACCTTTCCAGCCTGGAGTTCAGTGAATGCATCTCCGCCGCCCGCTCTGACGTGGATCATCCGCCCCGCTCCCCGACCAGTCGACGCCCTGTATCATCTGCCAGCACCGACGTCTTCAGCTTCATCCACCGCAGCTGGGTTCGAGGCCGACCCAGTTAGGTGGCCGACCGATTGAAAGGCCTCACACCTCCTCACAAATGTCCCGACAGCAAACAGTACCCCTTCTGCCCGACGCCGGCGCCAGCGAGCCCCGGAGCCCCTTTGCTACAGGAGAGTTCCCTTGCGGATTACTTTATAACTATTTGTAAACTTATACCGTCTGTGTATTCAACACAATCGTCAGAATATGTGCTATCCACTTGATTATTCCTTCAGATACCTAAGATATCCACATGTTTCCCTAATTCATTGCTACACGCCTTCTTATCCCAAGCAATTTAGCGGTATAAACGTCTTAACACCCTTGGCTATTACGTGTCCCCAAGTGACCGAAGCAACCCTACGAAAGACCATACACGTGGGAAGGCCTACGAAACTATTTTCCCCAATGTTTTGTAAAGTTCCATTTCGTATCGTCAGAAATGACCTGTAAACAGCTCAAAGGCCATAGCCTGTAGTCACTTGGATCCCAGAATTAGCTTGGTTTAACACCAAGACTCCTCAGCAATTAACAAAGAATAAAACTGTAGAAACCCGCATATTTTTTATTCACCCATCAGTTGTTCCCAATCACGATGAATGTGCCGAAAGAAACAGGTGAAAAGTAAAAGAAAGGAAAAATACACTCTCCGATTATCAGTGTGTATCACAAACAGAAGTGTCATTGTCACTATGCTGTTATATCATACTGTTCGTATTATCATCATCGCTATCATCGTTATCAGTGTCATTATTACTATTATTATCATCGTTATCATTTTTGTCACTGTTATCATTATCATTATTCTTTTTTTGTTGTTATTTTTATCATCATTAATAATAAAATCATTGTTACCATCATTATTATGATAATCATTATCAATATTATTATTATCATAATTATCATTGATATTATCATAATTATCCTTGATATTATGATCATTATAATCATCATCATCATTATATTCATAAGCATTATTGCTATAGTTATCATTTCCATCATTATATTCATTATCAGAATTGTCTTCATTATTACAATTGTTATTATCATCTTTGTCATTACATCATCAACATTGCATCATTATCATTAGCATTATGATTATTGTCATTATTTTTATATTATCATTATCCTCATTATCATGATTATCATTATTATATTGATGTTGATTATCATTATCACTATTAGCATCATCTTCATCATTGTTATCATCATTATCATGGGTAGTACAAGTACAAGTCGCATTATTATCATTATTATTTTTAAATCATTATTGGTTTGATTATCATAATCATGATTATCATCACTATTTTCTATCATTGTCATCATCACCATCATCATCTTCATCACCATTACTTACCTCATCATTATTACCACAACCTTCATTATTTCATTATTATTATTATTACTAATACTGCTCCTACTATTACTGTTATTGTAGTAACTATTATCATTATTAAAAATTATAATGATAATAATGATGATCATAATAATATATTCAAATGGTAATAAGAAAAATAACATTGATGATAAAAATGATAATAATTAATATCCTCATTATTATCGTTTTTTTTTCTTAATATCATAATCGTCACCATTATTCTATCATCATCATCATTATCACTGGTGTTATTATCATAATCATCCTCATTGTTACTTTTATAATCATGTCATTGTTATTATCATTATTGCTATTACTATCATTATCATCACTGCCATAGTTTCCATGATCTTTGCCATTGTTATTTTTGTAATCATTTAATTATCTTTGGTGTTCTTATCAGTCATAATATTCATTATCATTGTTGTAATTATCATTACTGTCATTACGACCATTATTATTATCATCAATAGTATCGTTATTAGCATTGCAATTGTTATCATCATTATCCTTTTATTGTTATCTATGTTGCTGTCATAATCATTATTATCATCATTACTAACAATGTTATTATTGTTATCATTATCATCATTAATACTATCATTATTATTCAATCAGCATCATTATAGTCATTATTACAATCATTGTTCTTCCTCTTATCATTATCATCATTATTACTGGTGTTTTACTGACTTAATTCATCGTCATCATTATACTCATCATTAATATCATATTCATGATTATAATTGTTGTCAATGCTATTATCATAACCAGTATTATCATTATAGTTGTTTTTGTTATATGAATAGTATTGATATCATTATCATTACTATTACTATAATTGATACTGTAATATGATTTCTACTGTTGTCATTATTATTGCCTTTATCATCATTACCATTCTTATCTTTGATAAGATTTATTTTGTAAATATATTATTTATTTATTTATTTGTTATTATTATTATTATTTTATTAAGTCATTTATTATTATTAATATTATCATTTAATTCTATTATTATTTTTTGTTTTATTATTATTACTTTTTTTGCCTTATAATTGTATACCATGTTATCATAAATATTGTCATCATCAGAATTTCCCTTGTTATTATCACAACTGTATTATCATAAGTATATTTTTAAGGTTTTTTTCCTTAAACAATGATAAATATGTACAACTTTATTAAGTCATCATCAAACATAATATCATCTTTTATATTAAAAAAATACATCATTTTTGTGATATGTTGATAAAATGCACCATTGTTTCATTTCAACTTTTGTCTGTCCCTTTTGGTACGTTCTCATATTTATCTTTGTTTCTTTTTTACCTTCTGTTACTTTTAAAAATTAAAGTCGTATCTTATATTATCTATTATTAGTATTTTATACTTGCTATTGCTTCTAGTCTTCACTCGTAATTATGGTTCAATTGTCTTTATTTTCCATTTTTGCTATGGTTTCACTTTTTTGTCTTTTTTTCTATCTTTCATTTTTTTCATTTCCATCTTGTTTTCCTTCCTCCTTTTCACACATTGTTTCAACACGACTTTGACTTTTTATTTTCTGTCTTATCTTGACTCCTCCGTCTCTTCTTTCTCTCTTGCTGTTGACGACCGGACTCGATCATCGTCCTTGAGAATTCCTGGCACTTCAACAGAGCGGAGTTCCAAGGTTTCTTCGTCTTCAGCGGCGCTAGGATCTCGAGGTAGCTCTTCATATCCTCCAGAGTGGATTCGAAGGTCGGGAGGCTCGATCCATCCCTGTCTGTCTTTTGTTTGCGCAACCTGTAGCAAAGGAAGTCAATGGGAGAGATGCTCCATTCGGTATATCGATGCGGTCTGTTGGAATGTGGCTTGCACGTCTCAGGGGATCTTAGGTCGCGCATCAGGTCTTGGCAGGTGGATGCAACTTTGCCGCAGGTCTTACACTTCAGCTGGCCGAAGAACATGTGATTGCAAGCTTCCTCGCCGTCCACGGTCGTGTAACATGTAAGACACTGCACTTCCGTTGCTAGCTTGGGTCTGTCTCCATCATTGCAAAACAGATCAGCATACATTACTACATCATTTGTTTTTGGTGCTAGATCGCTAGTTTTTGCCTCGATTTGGGACGATGTGTCAGTAACATTCTTTGCTGTTTCTGAACATGTATCCTGCACAGTTTTCTTTTGAAGACTAGTTACCATCTCTTGTCTATTCGGTGTGTCTGAAACTTCCTGAATACCTGATGTTGAAGCCTTATCTTGCAACATTTGCTTGTGATGACCAGTTTGCATGTTGGTTCTGACTAGTGCACTTGGAGCAGATATGCCTCCTTTTGCAGAATAATTTTCTTGTAAAATTCCAATCTCTTGTCCGTCCGGTCTGCCTGAGACATTCTGAACACCTTCCGCTGAACAAATATCCTGCACTATTCCTGCCTCTGGTTTCTCCGGCGTATTTGAACCATCCTTAACATCTGCTGAACAATTATCCTGCGAAATTTTCTTGCCTAGATTACTTTCTCTCAGCTGTAGTTCTGGTGCGTCTAATGTTTTTTCACCATTTTCCAAAATTGGCTGCTGCTGAACTGCAAGTAAACTTTGATTATACCATGGCATTAGCATTGGGGTATTCATGGATACCATATGAAGAACCTGAGATGGTATAGGGTTCCCTGCAGGTAGATTGCAAACATTTGTATGGGATTTTTGAGGCTGAGAAAATGTTGTAGGTGTCAGCATTGATTGTTTTAGAGCATTTAAAACATTTGAACTATCAACTGGCGTTTGGAAATTAGCAGAAATACCGGTAGATAGGTTAGAAGCACCCGGTGATGTATACATATGAGCAGGTGTTGTTAGGATATTTTCAGATGGTGTAGACGCAGGGCAGTCGCCTCGTGGTGTAGACATATTCGTGGGAAATGTAGGTGCAATTCTTGAATTTTGATTTTCAGGTGCGGTGGGATTAGTTGCAGGCGGCACTGAACAATCGATTGCTGTAGGAGCCTTCACACATAACATATTTGCAGTTTGATCCCATGATGAGTCAAATGATGCATGGGTTTCTTCCTTGACCATTTCTGTTTGTGCATTCCTTGTAGAAAAATCAGTTTGCAATGTAGCAACTTGCACAGGACTGGTTACCGGCGATGTAGATAGTGTTGAGGCACCTGCAGACAATGCAGAGTTACCCATTTCTTCTTGAGTGTTGCTTGTAAAGTCTCTCTGGATGTACGACTCCTGACTAACTTGTTGATGTACAGGGGAAGAAGTACAGAGTGGTGCGTCATTTTCTGGGTTATCATACTCACTCATCTCCATCTCATGACCCGAGCCCCTATAGTACCTTGGTGGGGAGACATTGGGGCTCTTAATATCTTCACTCTCCAGACTTAGTTGTGGTTTACTCTCCTCGTCATCCAGGAGATCAATAAACCTAACCGGAGGGTCAGCCTTTGCATTGGCTCTGTAGCTGTTGTGTTTCGCTGGTGCCGGTCCATAGTCTCCTTTTCCTTCCTTTGTCACGGAAGTCTTCAGGAAAGATAAAAATGTGTCGGCTGGGAGAAGCGTGTGGCCTTCAATTATCCTGTTTTCCCTGTTTCCCTTTTGATTGGCATTCGTTTTGGCAGGCATAGGGACAATTTGGCTTGTGGGCTTATTTCCAGGGATGTCAGAACGACTATGGGGAATAAAGTCCTTGGGAAAACCAGTGCGGTCAGTATCGCTATTGGTAATCGGTTCGTCAATCTTCTCATCCTTAATCTCTTGCACATGGTGGCCAAACTGCTGCATACTATGAATAGCATAAACAGGCGATTTAGGAACATCAATAAGCGAACCTGCGCGCTTAGTGTCAATATTAGAAGTCGGCTCTCTAATTTTCTCACTCTCGATCTTTCTTAAAAGGTCGCTGGACTGGGGTGTACCTTGAACAGCATGCGGAGGCGATTCAATCCTCTTGCCTGCACCTTGTTGACAATGTGGAGATTGCGAAGTGCGTTGTGGCGACTCTTTCTCTCGCTTAGCTTCGTGCACTTGCTGAGTGTTGATTTGATTGTGCGAAGTTTGCTGCTGATTGACTTGATTTTGCTCCTGCCTTTGTTGTTTGTACATCTGCATCTTGTAGTGATAGTCTTTCAGTTGTTGCAATTGACGACGGTAAGTATCTGATTGTGTCTGTTCTTTATTATTAAGCATTTGCATACGATGTTGACGTATATATTTCACTTCCTGATTAGGATGCTTATGGGGCTTCGATTGGTAAGCATCTTTTCTAATGTACTGACTGTGATTTGGATAGCCTTGGGGTAAGCCTGAGAACTGTGACGTATAACCATGTCCATAGCTATGGTGAGCATTCGCTTGGGGAGGATTAGGAAACTGGGAATTCTGGTATTGAAATTGTCTCTGCCACTGGTTTTGCTGTAGAAGTAAATTCTGATTCGGATTTGGTTCGAATCTCTGCTGCGTGTCTTGCCTTGGTGGCATACTGTGCCATGATGGCATTGTGTGTTGACCAGAGGAATGCAGAATACCTGTTGTATTCACATGCTCTTGCAATCTAATTGGAAGAGCCCGTTGCTGCATCAAGGACGCTTCAGCAGACATCGCTTGTTGCGCGTGGTACTGATGAGGTATTGTAGGATAAGGCGCTCTTGGATATGTGGCTGTGGACTGATATGCCGTTTGCGCCGACACCGAGGGCTGTGTTGATACCACACTCGGGACGCATTTTTCGCTCTGGGATTGACTTGTTCTCGAGGACGATTTTCTTCTGCGTAAAGTGGATAATTTTGTGAGTTTGGGCAGAGGCGGTAGAGTCTTTGCTGGCTCAGCTTGACCTTGTGGTAGATAAGGGAGAGGTGCCATCTTGCAGGGGGTCGGATCGGCTGCTGTTCTGTTGCGAAGAAAGAAATGTTTCATGAATATTGGGTATTGAAGAAAAACAAAAATAAATTAAAAATCTGTAGACATAATTACATGGGAATATGACTAGTTGTAATGACTGCAGGGGTAATGGATTTCATAATGACAGCATGAACCAAACGACCAGCTACAATAGTCGAAATAGTAAATATGTTAATGCTAATATAGTATTCACGGATGATATATGTAACCAGCTGGTCCTATAGTACCATCAAATTTATTCTGACAATTGTAAACTCCTCTAAAACCTCGAATAGACATCACAAAACATAAATACAGTACCGCTCAAAAGAAATGATAAAACAATGTCACAGTAACGTGTACTCGACACAATTAAAATGTTTATTTTTTGCTCAATGCTGATTCGTCGTGTTAGATATTCTGTAACACAATTCCCTCTTGCACTGATGAATTGTTTCGAAGAGCAACTTACAAAATCGTTTGTATTTAAATATGTAGATCTTAGGTACAAATATTTTTTACAAATGTTTGATATTGTTCCCCACGGTATATGAAATTAGTTTAAGATTAATTTAAGGGTTCTATATTTCACCAAATCTGGAGAGAGAGAGAGAGAGAGGGGGGGGGAGGGAGAGAGAGAGAGAAGGGAGTTATGGTTATTAGCTATACATGTTATGCAGTTAACATACTTAATGTATTACCATGATAACATTCACCATATATAATCGTCACTAGTAACTACAAGCGCCATAATTAGTGTACACATTATCAAGCTAACATACTTAATGAGGAGATAATGCAATAAGGCATTTACTACTTCAATATCTAAAATGTGTATTTGTCACAAGTATATAAACACCGCACATAGACAAATATACTTGCCTAGCTTCGTAAGCATCACCTCCTCCCCAGTCTACAGCCAGCCACACACGAAGACAAGATAGGACCCTCTGAAGAACTTATCTCCTCCTTTATCCTCGCCGTCCCTGCCAACCACATTAATGAACACTCTGTTAGGAGTTAGTCATTATCCCCGCATTGATATTCAACAACTATGATGGTTCCATGTTAGAGCAACGGATTCAGAGAGACGTTAGAGGAAAGATTCAGACAGGTAGACCAACCCTTTTACTCTCAAGCACTGATACAATTAACCGGCGAACTTAAAAAGACGTGTTCAGTCTCCATCCACCTACACTTATGAGGTGCTGTTGCTGCTGCATCTCTCAGACCTCCTGCTGTGCTGCGAATATCTCCCTTCGGGCGAAGTTCCCGTGAACGCTGACCGAGCAACTTCTCTGACGAGAGAGAGAGGGAGAGGGAGAGAGAGAGAGAGAGAGAGAGAGAGAGAGAGAGAGAGAGAGAGAGAGAGAGAGAGAGAGAGAGAGAGAGAGAGAGAGAGAGAGAGAGAGAGAGAGAGAGAGAGAGAGAGAGAGAGAGAAACAGACAGACAGACAGACAGACAGACAGAGCGAGAGAGAGAGAGAGAGAGAGATAGACAGACAGAGAGAGAGAGAGAGAGAGAGACAGACAGACAGACAGACAGACAGAGCGAGAGAGAGATAGACAGACAGAGAGAGAGAGACAGAGACAGAGAAAGAAAGAAAGAAAAAGGGAGAGACTCATACTCACTCATTAGAAATCTGCAGATTTTCCTTGAGAGTAGACTAGCAAGATACTATCACACTTTATATCATTTCACACATCAATTTACCTGTCACTGACCTTACACCACGCGTTAACAACGTTTATGTAAACCGCTAAGTCGGTCCTACAGCGTCTGTGTCTTCACGTACATTCGCTCCATATACATGGCCATACAAGGAAGGTTCTGGTGACATATACATGTCCAACCTGCCCACCCTACCATTAACATTCAACCGTGGGTGGGCACTGTGCCAATGGTAAAAAAGGCAGTAACGTGTGACATGAAACTACAGATACCTCCCCCCCATTTTTTTTTTTCCCGTTTTCATTTTTTCCACTAATTTGAAAGATATGTCATACTGAAGCTGTTACTTTACCTCCGAATCTAATTATCATAATAATAAGGAATGAATGAAT
>NW_028234442.1:5138731-5146231 GCF_977035675.1 Penaeus japonicus
CGTACAGATAAAAATCCTTTTCTCCTCAACCACTCGGCCAAGTGGCACACCGCCCACTCTGAGGGCAACAAGATACAGACTGGCCTTAGTTCACGAGGGAGAGGAAGAGGAAGAGGGAGGAGGAGGAGGAGGAGGAGGGGGGGGGTGAAGAGAGAGCGGGGTTTCGGGTAGGCTGGTTGGAGAGCCAATCACGTGCGTACCCTTTCGGGGTCTGTTTCTCTGTGTTTCTCTGTGTCTGTCTCTCTGTCTGTGTCTGTCTCTCTGTCTCTGTCTCTCTGTCACGGTGTCTCTGTCTCTGTCTCTGTCTCTGTCTCTGTCTCTGTCTCTGTCTCTCTCTCTCTCTCTCTCTCTCTCTCTCTCTCTCTCTCTCTCTCTCTCTCCCTCTCTCTCTCCCTCTCTCCCTGTCTCTCTCTCTCTCTCTCTCTCTCTCTCTCTCTCTCTCTCCTTCTATCTCTCTCTCTCTCTCTCTCTCTCTCTCTCTCTCTCTCTCTCTCTCTCTCTCTCTCTCTCTCTCTCTCTCTCTCTCTCTCTCTCTCTCTCTCTCTCTCTCTCTCTCTCTCTCTCTCTCACACTCTCTCTCTCTCCCTCTCTCTCTCTCTCTCTCTCTCTCTCTCTCTCTCTCTCTCTCCCTGTCTCTCTCTCTCTTTCTTTCTCTCTCTCTCTTCTCTCTCTCTCTCTCTCTCTCTCCTCTCTCTCTCTCTCTCTCTCTCTCTCTCTCTCTCTCTCTCTCTCTCTCTCTCTCTCTCTCTCTCTCTCTCTCTCTCTCTCTCTCTCTCTCTCTCTCTCTCTCTCTCTCTCTCTCTCTCTCTCTCTCTCTCTCTCTCTCTCTCTCTCTCTGTGAAAGCATTGTAATTAACTTTATATTATTGATGTTATCATTGTTATTATATCTAGAACATATTATTGTGCATACATGTGTTTTACTATTGTGTTCATACTGTAGAACTATCAATCTATATAGTATTTCATGTTTCCAGTCTTACTGTTAATGCGTATATCTTGCCGCATGCCAGTGTCTCTTTTTACCCATGTCTATCTTTACCCATCCGCCTGCTTCCGGCCTTCTCCAGCGGCTTACCATAAAAGGGAGTAGGCCTATGATTTCCTGAGTTGAGCAGTTTCCCTGTTTACATTCTTGCCTACCTTTGACGTCACGGTAGAGACCCCCCCCCCCTACTCTTGTTTAGATCTGAATATAAGCAACCCCCTTGCGTGTAGCGTGTGCCTAGACCAAACTCAAACCACAACAGACTAGGTTCAGACTAGGATCACTCCTCCTTGAGGCTGTACCGGGTACCCCCTACAACTCTGTACCACGAAGTTGCCTTAAGAATAAACGCTGTCTCTCTCTGTCTCTGTCTCCCTCTCTGTCTGTCTGTCTGTCACTCTTGCTCTTTCTCTCTCTGTCTCTCTCTTTCTGTCTGTCGCTCTTGCTCTCTCTCTCTGTCTCTGTCTCCCTCTCTGTCTGTCTGTCGCTCTCTCTCTCTCTCTCTCTCTCTCTCTCTTCTTCTTCTTCTTCTTCTTCTTCTTCCCATTTTCTCTCATTCATATTCTCTCTCTCTCTCTCTCTCTCTCTCTCTCTCTCTCTCTCTCTCTCTCTCTCTCTCTCTCTCTCTCTCTCTCTCTCTCTCTCTCTCTCTCTCTCTCTCTCTCTCTTTAACAGGTCCGAGTTGAACTCTGCGTAGGGTGTGGTAACGTGGCTTAGTGATGAATAACGCGACAGAAATAGCTTTCTTGGTTTATTGCTAAGCTTTAACAGCAGGACGTTGGAGTGAGCGAGGTGTTGCTCCTCTGCTCCCCGAGAGGAGACTCTCTACCACACTGTGTGATTTGTCTCGGGATATGTGTGAATCACGTATTTTCTTGTGACGTGTGACATTTGGAATGTGATGAGGGAAGTGTTGCATCAATACAAAGCTCTTACAAAGGGAGAGACAAAACAACTCTGGTATGTCTGACGTGACAATAAGAGAGGGGTAGACAGATGGTGAAGCAACGAGCGTACGTATATGTATGTATATATGTGTATTTGGTGCATATATATATGTGTGTGTGTGTGTGTGTTATATATATATATATATATATATATATATATATATATATATATATATATATATATATTATGTATAAATATATATATATATATATATATATATATATATATATATATATATATATATATGCATATATATGTATATATATACATATATATATATATATATATATATATATATAACAACTAAAATATGAAAGATAGAAATCATATTGGCGATTGCATTATATAGAATACGATAGCAAAAGCAAACATGTGCAAACAATATTCGATGAACATGATAACAATTACAGCAGACATAATGTATATAAATGGTTATTTCGAAGTTACATCACCATAACCAGTTGTTTATGTTATTGTTATCATTGTTATTCCACCAAAGAATATTACTCTGCATATATGTATCTTTGTTATCATATCCAGAGTATATCATTGTTTATATACGTATTCTACAATTCAATGTAGATATTGCAATCTCACGTTATTCTATCATAGCACGGATATCGTCCCACTCGCCCTTGTCTATTTCCACTTGCATTGCGGCTTACCACGTAGGGTAGCCCGTCTAGGCCTTCCTTGGCAGCCAGGTTCTCTGTTTACATTCCTGCCTCTGCCTTTGTAGTCCCGATTTAGAATCCCTTGCTCTTTATTTTGGCCCTTATATATGAGAACTTTCTTCGCGCGACCGTCAGAAAGGGGATCACTCCCTCTCGAGGTGGTACCGTACGACTCTGTTATACGAAGCTGTTCTGTGAAATAAAATGCTGTTAAACTGAAGACTCTTCTGGATTCTAACTCTCGTCATTCACTGTGCTACCACCTGTGTCACCCTGGCATTCTGCCTCCGAAAACTCTGCCGAACAAGTTACAACTTAGCACGATTCCTGCTGACCGCCATATATATATATATATATATATATATATATATATATATATATATATATATATATATATATATATATATTTATATATATATGTGTGTGTGTGTGTGTGTGTGTGTGTGTGTGTGTGTGTGTGTGTGTGTGTGTGTGTGTGTGTGTGTTTACATATAAATGTAAATAGATACACACACACACACAACACACACACACATCATATATATATATATATATATATATATTATATATATATTTATATGTGTGTGTGTGTGTGTGTGTGTGTGAATATATACATATACATACATACATATATATGTATATATATATATATATATATATATATATATATATATATATATATTCACACACACATACAAACACATGCGCGCGTATGTGATGTAACAAGTGTACCACAGACAGAGGCCACATGGGTGAAACGTCTGACCATTTGTTTACGCGCATTTCACGCCTCGTTGGCCGTTATCGGGCGAACTTGAGACGGTTAAAAGGCTTTCCTGGTTCAGCAAACTAGTGAACAAGGAAGTGTTGTGCTTGAGGTAGGTGTGTCCTATACTACATGAATAACTTCAATGGGCTCTTACTTTGTCGAAGGACGTGTATGAAAAGGGACCGATGAAGAAAACATAAGGTGACGAATAACACAGAATGATTAATACAAGAAAAGTACCGGTGGGGGGTTCAAACTTGTGCATGAGTAGACTTATGAATATGAGTAGATTTCACATTAGGTGCATCTGAACCTGTTACTTGATGAGTCGCTCGAATAACTCTTAGAAAAAGATCTTCCAAATTTCCAAAGGCT
This sequence comes from Penaeus japonicus, assembly GCF_977035675.1. Taxonomy (NCBI): domain Eukaryota; kingdom Metazoa; phylum Arthropoda; class Malacostraca; order Decapoda; family Penaeidae; genus Penaeus; species Penaeus japonicus. Next base: position 5,142,486 of record NW_028234442.1, read on the forward strand.
AGTATCGAGTAAGTCAATACATAGTGAAGTCAAAGCAATTTTTCACTTTTCCTTTAATGATTTAGACATAAAGCGTGGGAGACCTGCCATTCATTCAGTCAGTGGTTGCAAGTTACCGTTTAAGTGTGAAGTATTTAATCTTACATGATTAGAGTAACAAATCATGGAGTAATAAGAGCGAACATCGACACTAACGCAGAAATACCACACACACGCTGTTACAAGTCGTGACACCGCCTTCCAATGTGACGGGCCGACGGCGTAACAAAGGAGGGTGGTGTGCCGCCGTTGACAACCACCTGTGAGGATGTGTCATGCTGCCCTTTTGGTTTGAGCGTTAAAGTTATGGCGTATTTGACGCTTTATTTCTGCGGGAACTTGGCAGCGTGGTATACAGATGATAGGCTTAGCAGAGGGCGAGCGGTCAGAGTCTGCAGGAGGCTGGCTGTTTTATCTCGAAAGAGAGGTGATCCGGAGAATTGTGCTAGACTCGACTAACATTGGCAGAACAAAATACGGGTTTGAAGTACATAACAAAAAAGTTCAAATTACATTCACAGTAAAACTGCCAAAAAGGGGACAGGCTGTCTGCCAGAGGCAACCTTTATTTATGGCCTGAGAAACAAAGGGAAAAGGACAAAATACATGATAGACAAGTGGTAATAGATATCGAAGCAAATAATGATAGCACATACATAATCAGTGATCGAATGCATTGCGAGCATCATTTTGAGTACAAACAAAGCACTGAGAATGGTATAAAACATGACCTGGGAACACAACGATGGGCTCTGGTCAGTTTGTATATAAGGCACTTTCTTGACCTGGGTCGACGAGGGGAAACAGGAGAGCAAACCGCAGAATGCACTTGTGTCGAGGCGGTCACACACACACGCACACACACACACACACACACACACACACACACCACACACATGCACACACACACTACACACACACGCGCGCACACACACGCACACACACACACACACACACACACACACACACACACACAACCACACACCTAACAGACAGGCATTCTCCGTGGATTCTTAACAACAGACCAAACAAATACACCAACTCATATAAAAGAGGAAAACAAACGAATATTTAAAACCTCTGTATATGGCATTCCTTGAGTACTAAAAGACAGTCAATTCATTACATATAGTATTCATAAAATTCAATTCATAAAACAGCGACCACCAAACTTCATAAAAAACGATAAAACTCCGATTTAAAAAAATGCCAAGCAGGGCGATATCATTGTACCAAGACTGTTTACAACTTGCAGAGGAAAATATATTCCAAGTTATATTTGAGGGTAACAATGATAAAAGTAAAGAAAGAACATTCAACCAATATTAGATTTGGTGGTATCGTTACTTGCAGCGAATCAATAAATTAACTATAACAATAAGTACAAGGAATATCTGAAGTTTGGATTTCAGAGATTCCAATACAAGTACACGAAGAAGCGGTACAAGAGTAACAACTCAAACGGATATGTACATCGCGCGATATTGAGATATAAGAGACTGTTAACGCCGATGGCGACGTTAAAGGACGTAAATGGAGATAGATAGAAGAAAGGACGTTAACTGGAGATAGAAATAAGAGGAAAGGGATAAAGTAGATGAGAAAAGAGAAGAGAACAAGGAATCCACAGACACCACGCCACATAAAGCTTGACACTGGACAGGGCGTAGACTGGTGTCACCGACCGACCACCACATAGCCAACCGCACCACATGGCCCAGCATTCATCACCCAGGATGTGTTTACGTATCACGAACAGCCCTCCCTTGTTTTCCTGCGCTGACGAAGCCACGATAGGCCGTGAAGGACCACATACGTAGCGTGAAGGAAAAGCATTGAAAAAGTATAGAACGCCTAACCGTCGTGAGAGGACGTGAACGACCTGTAAGATAAGAAAGAATAGCCACAAAGGACGGCGTCTGTTCCGCAATGTGTATGTATGTAGTGATAACAGAGATCTAGTTTAAGTGATCTATATCAACTTTATAACCCTGTTTAGTATAATAACACGCACTGCACAATTGTAAATGTTAAAAAACTATTATTGTGACAGATTGTGCCAATGTCAATTATAACCACGCAACATATTTCACTAAACTAAAGTGAGTTCTACACAGCGGTATCAGTCGTCCTTATATTAATTGAACAGCCACAGTAGCTCATGCGGCAGCAGAGACGAATTAGGTTAAGTTGGAGAGCCTTCAGTACACATTGTAAAAAAAAAGGAAATGAAGAATGAACACACACACACACTTACTCATTCATTTTAACTATACACATTTCACCACAATTATTTGATGGGCATAGAATTATTTATAAACCTCGCATAAGTAATCAGGATTAGAAAAAAAATAATATTAATATTAATAATATAAAAAATAATGATAATTATAATAATAATAATAATAATAATAATAATAATAATAATAATAATAATAATAATAATATAACTCTAAGTATTAAAGCACTGTGATAATTCTACAAAGTGTGAATACCAGCTACCAAGAAGTGTCATTCAAGTCGACGCTTTCCGTGTAGCGCTGATTCCGCTGGCGTGAGGAGGAAGAGACCCCGACCGCCAGGTGAGCTCGAGAAGATGAGCAAGTCAGTGGAGCTCACGAGACAGCTCACCGGAGGATATGTTGATGAGTAGGCGGCCGGGAGAACTCTATGGGTGATTCTTCGATCGCTGCACGCCACAATCTAAGTCTTCCAGTCCACCGAAAGGTCTGATTCGGTGGTCTAATCGCTCCGCCCTCGTGGAAATCCCAAGATCTCCCGAAGAGTCACTTTGATGTACCTCTGGAGCCTCAAGCCCTCTCAAAGGGTCACTTCCCACTGACCTAATGCCTACCTCCGTGGGGGTACGAAACCAGGTAGTTACTATTGTCATTTTATTGAAGGTTAATTGCCCAAGTCTACAGGTGACTCTTGAACTAAAATCCGCAGGTAAGGATGGAGGTTCAACGAATCTCTCTCTCTCACGTATCTGATGATCAGTTGCTTTAGCGTCTAAGGCCCTGTCTGTGTATGATGTTTCTTTCAGACAACATTATATCCTTCTTAAAAATCTAAGGTTTGTTGTAAAATATGTCTCGAGCCAGGGTCATTTAGTGAGGGGGATGAGGTGATGGGAGAATAAACGAGAAAGGGAGTTGGTAAGTCAAATTCACGGCAAAGGTTAGATTGCGAATTTAATTAATATTATAGGTACATCAGCCTTCATAGTTGATGAGATAGGAGTAATGTTAAAATCTGTACCTTTCTTGTAATATTAACATGTTAACCTTTTTATTATCAGTTAAATTCAAAGCCGTATCGTCTGCCAAGGAACAAGAAACTTCTCTCAACAAATCATGAACTGCCGTGATACTTGAAGTGACATTTGGATTAGATTTAGAAGCGTCATCAATCGCAGTCCAAGTGTTTGCAAGGCCATCATCGGATCTTGTGTGCGGGAAGTTACGTAACGTGAGTGCTGGTGAGACGGGGTGGGGGCCGCGGTGGGGGGGAGGTATAAGGACTGGGTGAGTCTATATTAGAGTTAGTTAATCGCCCTTGTAAGTACTAAGGGTTCGCCATGCCTCCACAGGCAGGGAGGAGTACTTCAGAGGCGTTTAACCATAAAAAGTAATGCCGTTACTCTAGGGGTGCAGGGGGATTCCCATACGAATAAAAATTAATGACCCAACAAGAAATGCCAGAGG
>NW_028234442.1:5156231-5166231 GCF_977035675.1 Penaeus japonicus
GTTTAACAAACAGCCCTGTTACAAAGGGACAAATGTATTAACTTCTACTTCAGAATACCCAAAATAGCTTATTTAGAACTTTTGAAATTTTGTGTGAGCATATACAGCAAGTTTACATTTTTTTATTATTATTATTATTAAATGAGATAAAAGAGCACTTTTTCCTTGATAACGATTAAAAGGACACATTTTTCTTGATACTGATTAAAGGGTTACTTATTCTTTCCCTGATCATGATTATCTTACATATTTTTATTGTCATTTATAGTAAAACTAATGTCATTATTACTTTAGTTTCCTCTTCTTTTAGCAGTAAAGTAAATTTGTAAATACGCTCTATTACAAAGGGACAAATTTATATTATTATAAAAACTTTGTTTATTAAAGCATATCGTTAAAACAGCCCTGTTACAAAGGGATAAGTGTCATTATGACAGAAATATTTTGTTAAAAAAAATAATAAAAAAAAGTAATGCGGAAACTTTTCAACAATTTTCCTTACATGTCTTCCAAATTACACATAATGTTGTAAGAAAAAAAACGTCTTTTTTTCCTTGAATCAAAAGAAAAGACGCTTTTCTTTACTTAATCACATTTTTCCAAATGTTCTTACAACTTGAAATGAACTTTAGAGTAAACGGATGCAATTATTACTTCAGTTCCCCCTTTTCCCACCCTTTGTCCATGGTACATGTAACACATACCCACGCACACACACACACACACACACACGTGATTAAATATGCCATGTTACAAGAAACGAACAAATGTACGTATTAAATAATTTTGAAAACTTTTGCTGATTAAAGTCGTTTGTTTTTAAAAGGCTCCCCTGTTACAAAGAGAACATATGTCTCTATTTTAATTTCATAATACCCTGTATATATATATATATATATATATATATATATATATATATATATATATATATATATATATATATATATATATATATATATATATATATATATGTGTGTGTGTGTGTGTGTGTGTGTGTGTGTGTGTGTGTGTGTGTGTGTGTGTATATTTTTTTTTTTTAAAGAAAAGTATCTAATACCTTCACTTTTTAATGGTATACCATGTATTTACGCAACATGGATAAAAACTTGTCCTCTTTGTAATATATATATCTTAATCTCCCAATCATATATATTCTTCTTGATAAACAAAAAATCCTATCTCCTTTTAATACACATTTCAATCTCCCTTGGCTCAATTACATCCAAATATTGCGGGAGAAAAAAAAAACTTGTGTTTGAGTAACAAATGTCCTTTTATTTCTCTGAGATGAGTAAAAAGATACTTTTTTCTCTTTGATTATAACTTAACTATATTCTAAAAGTTCTATATAAGGTGAAATAGTGTGGTTTATATTATAAGCGAGATTTTCACGAGTCATTTTCATTTTCTTTCTAATTCTTTGTAGAATATGAGAGGAAAGTATCATTTTTTCACCTAAATACCTGTCCCTCTTCAACTCTACTTACATCCTCATAAACGAGATTTCCAAGAGAGATTTTCCTTTCCTTTCTAATTATTTGTAGAAAATGAGAGGAAAGTATCATCATTTTCACCCAAGAACCTGTCCTTCCGCAAACTCTATTTACATCGCAGATAATATATAATTTCTTACGGATGTACAAAATTAGGTCTAATATCATCATGGGCACATGAATTTTTCAGTTTCATGTTTGATCTCTCATTGAAAAAAGTCATTGTACAGGAAGGGCAACCAAGCATGTGGGAACAAGCTTCATGCTTCGTTCAAGATATGACCACGATGGCTGCTACACTCGCCTCGTTTATTTGTTCATCTTTCGTGGGAGAATTTATACATATTGGTTTTAATGGAAGGCTGAAAATTCACTAAATTTGGGTTAACTCATGTTATACATTATATATATATATATATATATTATGGAATTAAACTTAATCACTTTTTATTGAGTGATACGTGTATTTGAAAGACAATGAATAAGTCCTCCCCCCCCCCCTGCGTCCGCGTTTTCCTTTCACTCTCAATGTGTGTGTGTGTGTGTACGTACGTGCGATACGTAACGCGCACCCCACCCTTTATCGATCTGAATGATTCTGCAGAAAAAATGTTACAGACGTAAGCTATCAATTGATTGCGACAATGACATACCTGTACGAACATGTTACCCATGAGATAACATACTGTGTCCATTCGATACACCTGAGTCATTATATCCTCTCTCTTTCTTCCTTCATTCTTCTCATACCACTTAACGCATCTACCACGCCTTTAGTTATTACACTATTTCATAACGCACACCTTAATTTACTCAAACACAAGTTCAATTGCTATTTCAGTCACGAATTAAATCATCCTCACCTCTCAACAATCAATACAACTACTTTAAAACTTCATAGAAACACTTGACACCCATGTACATACCCCCCCCCCCCCCTACCCAGCGCCTTGATGCCCACGAGCATACCCAGCGACCCAAATTTGGAAAAAAATCAATAAAATTAGATATCCCTACACCCCCCCCCCCAAAAAAAAAAAATAATAAATATAAATCAATAATATTACACCCCCCCCAAAAAAAAAAATCAATAATATTACATACCCCCCCATTCCCCGGGGAAAAAAATATATATTACAATCCCCCCGGAAAAAATCGATAATTTTCAGCAAGGTGAGGCATTTTTCTCCGTATATATATATATATATATATTTTTTTTTTTTTTTTTTATATATATATATTTATATACATATATATATTTATTTATTAATACATATATATATATACATATAAATATAAATATATATATATATATATATATATATATATATATATATATATATATATATATATATATATATACATGTACACACCCACACACACACGCACACACTGTAAGGCACTTACATATATAAGGGCGTCGGCGAGGGTGGGCGGCCGGGCGGGGAAATAGCCGCGCGTGCAAGGGCGTGAGGTTGGTCCAAAGCGAGAGGCGTGTCTGGTTCGAAAGCTGCAGAGTAACCCCAGGCAGGTGTGCGGGAATTGTGTAGGCCTATTTGACCTCGTGTCTTCGTGATATAGCACGGTCAGGGATGTAATTTCCAGGGTAGATATTTTTTTTATCTGGGAAATTACCCTGGCCTCTTGATCACTACGTTATCATTTGCAAGGAAGAAAAGGCAGTGGGAAAGTGTTTTAGAGTTACGCAGAGGCATATACACAGCCGGAAGTGAGTTTGGTTTTCCTCCCTGCCAAGTACCTCACTTCTGTTTATATATATATATATATATATATATATATATATATATATATATATATATATATATATATAATCCTATGTATCTAAATGGGGGGTTCATAGAGTTGTTTTTATCTTTTACACAAACACACACACATACACACACACATACGCACACACACACACACACACACACACGCACACACATATATATATGTATATATGTATATATGTGTATATGTGTGCGTGTGTGTGTGTGTCTGTGCGTGTGTGTATGTATGTATGTATATTCATATATATATAAATAAATATATATATATATATATATATATATGAATATATATATATATATATATATGAATATATATATATATAAATATGAATAAATATATATATATATATATATATATATATATATATATATATATACATATAAATATATATATATATATTATATATACATGCCTATGAAGAATCTGTTTTCAGTCAGCTAGTGAGAAATATTTCCAAGAGGAAAATATATATATATATATATATATATATATATATATATATATATATATATATATATATATATACATGCCTATGAAGAATCTGTTTTCAGTCAGCTAGTGACAAATATTTCCAAGAGGAAATATATATATATACATATGTATATATATATATATATATATATATATATATATATATATATATATATATATATATATATACATGCCTATGAAGAATCTGTTTTCAGTCAGCTAGTGAGAAATATTTCCAAGAGGAAAATATTATATATATATATATATATACATATATATATATACATATATATATATATATATATATATATATATATATATATATATATATTCTAAAGATACACGCGACGTGATTTAAATCGATGTAACACCAAGATCTTTGTCAGCTGGAAATTCTGGCGGGACAGATTTTTGGCGGGAAAACGTGGCTCAAGCGAGTTTATGGTCATTCATGTTTTGGCGTAGGTTCTAAATACCGTCAATCTTCGAACGAGGAGAGGAATCCTGTGAAATTGTTGATCAATGGGGGAAACCGAGAAATAAATTAAGAGCTGGACGTGTTATACCAAGATCACTCTGTCCTGGTAGCTCAGCAGGTGTTCAGAGTTTATATACCGAGGTTAGGCGTAAAATTCTCCGTCTGAGTCGGTTAAACGGTCCTGTAAATTGCATAAATTACAACCCAAGCGCTAATGTGTTTTTACTTGCCTCGGAAAATATCGGAATAAAATGTATTCTGTTTGTGGTGGAGGTATTTAGTCGCTTTCTCGCAATTCGTGAACTGAAGAGAAACGATAAAAAGACCGTGAGGAATGAATCAGCCAATATCTTAACGCGAGATGAGTTTAGGAGAGTTTTACGACCTCAGACAGATAGAGGCGGGGAATAACATAATGATGATGTAAGCTCTCTTCATAAAACGCGACCCCACCTTTTCCCGGACAATGCAGACTACGCACGGGCGAATTTACTGATGTTTGACCGAAAATCATTACCAGCTATATACTATATACATATATATATATATATATATATATATATATATATATATATATACATATATATATATATATATATATATATATATATATAGTATATACTATATACTATATATATATGTATATATATTATTTATATACATATATATATATGTATATATATATATATATATATATATATATATATATATATATATATATATATATATATATATATAAGCTATATACTGAGACGATCTGCCGTCGTGCGTCATGTAATAATATGTGGCACTTATTAAGGGATGAGGATGGTACTATAAAGCATTTTAAGATGTTGCTTAATGGTGTAATTTAAAGAAAGGGAAAGAATGAAAAGGAGGGCACATTCGCTATCTGTGAGTGGTAAGTTAAGTCATTTAGAGGTTTTAACGTTTCCAACACTGAAGACATTTTTAAGAATGAGATCGATAGACAGATCTCAAGTTCTAGATGCTTATCTAGACCTAGGAAGAGTGCATTGGACGCCATATTCTTATAGGGAAGAGTTAATAAAAACTAAACTCCCGTGATAATACTTCGAAAAAGTGCGCAAATAATAGATATATCAATATGGCGTATATCCCACAAGTCAGCCAATAATATAGTAATGTAGATTTTTTTTACCGCAGAATCTGTCACCAGTAAATTGGTACGGATGCGAATAGGCTTATATCGTCTGCCACGGAAATTATAGTGTGTGTGTGTTGATCCCAGTTGGTGGTGAATATATGTTGATGATTTGAAGATCTATTCTATGCTAGGGTTTGGGAAGTGTACAGAGGACAGGCATAGCAGTTGTGTCCAGGGAGAAGCGGCTTGTCTCGAGAACTTAATTTTGGTTTAATCACACGTCCTTTTGAAACATTTCATAACGGAAAATATGGAAGAATCTGAATGAACACAAATTTAGATACATATGGGTCACGTGATGGTAACGTGGTGAAGGAACAAGGGATACTTTCTATGCTCTGGAAGGAGACAGGAGAATTACGATGTTTAAGATTCGAAAAGCTTCGTGATAAGAAGAAAGAATTGTTGAGATATACTGATCATTTGAATATCGATCATAATAATTGTTACACCTACATCGGTATTGATTAAGTTACTTTCTAATGGTCATTTTGAGTATAAACAAAACATTGCTATACCCATGGACATAAGAATTACAGAATGGAAAACACCCGGGAGCAGTAAGGGTTGGATTGGCGTGTTCTAAGGTCTGTTCGTCATTGCCGCGGGTTTTCTGGTCGTGGAAGTGCTGGCGTCGGCGGAGGACAATCGAATCCCTGTGACGCTGGGAGTCCATGGCTTTACGGGAAGGGAAGGCGAGAGGATCATGAGTGTAAAGTGGCTAACGGTGCGGCCAGCAGGCATCTCTCGACAGAGTCTCATTCACCTTGGTAGCGAGGAGAAGTCCAGACGAAGGATCAGGTTAACAGGGTTTTATTCTTGGCAGCTACAGTACTGAGTTGTTTAGTATGTACCTGGTGTTCCTTGTCTGGTGAGACTCACCAAGGGGAGCGTTTATATTCGGGCCCGGAGGCTTGTTTACATGATGTCATGGGAGGCCCTGCATGACGTCATGGGAGGCCCTGCATGACGTCATGGGAGGCCCTACATGACGTCATGAGATTCCCTACATGACGACGACGGAAACCTGGACTACCATATTTGGTTCTATAGAATCAGACCGCCGAATGCCTGGGTTGTACAGTCTAGGCGGGAATGCTTGCACAGGGAAATGTTTTAGACACAACAGAAGATTGCGAGACGCGCTCGGGCGGTCCGCATGAAACGTAGATGTGTATATATATAGATTTAAACAAAGACATTAAGACTAAATTAATCAATACAGCTATATAAATACATTCAGATGAATAATAATAATTCTAATAATATGGCTATACATGTAGCAAAGAAAGATTAATATAAGTGACAGAGATGCATATACAATTATATATATTGGATAACAGAACTTAATCAGTTGTTCTCAGATACGGTGTTACAAGTAATGCATTGTACGAAGTACGGTGCTTTCAATGAGAACGGGTCACTACAAGAGAGGCCGATAGTCAACCAAATAAGTAGAAAGAAAGAGCCGATAATGAAGGGAAACGGTAAAGAGAAAAGAATTAAGAAGGCCGAAAGAGAAAAAATGAAGGGGGTTAGAAGATCAGAACCCTTAATTGGAAAAAAATAACAGGATCTGATCATGCTTTTTAAGCGACTCGCGCCTCTACAAAGAAGACGATTGTGATTGAGCGACTGAAGAGGATTCGCGTGTCCTCCATCTCGGAGATTAGACCTGCGATCTACGCTTATCATCGATTCAACTATTGTAGAAAAAAAAAGATCAAGAAATATCGAGAAACGATACAAAAAAAAAATATATAATGTCTTCAAGAAATTGGTTGTCTGTTGCAACGATAAGAGAAAATTGTCTCCTTCCTCGCAATTTAACCGAGAATTATCTTTAAAAAAGGCAAAGAATTCGTGCAAAAGTGCAAAAGGATATCGAGGAAGGTAGGGAGGGGGGAGATAATTGAGAGAAAGGAGTTGAAAGTGATGGAGGAGGAGGAGGAGTAGGAAGAGGGGTAGGAGGGGGGTAGAGGAGGAGGAGGAGGCAGAAGCAGAGTGTGGTTGTATGTCTCTCTCTCTCTCTCTCTCTCTGTATGTATATATATATATATATATATATATATATATATATATATATATATATATATATATATATATATATGCGTGTGTGTGTGTGTGTGTGTGTGTGTGTGTGTGTTCATGTATTTGATGTTTGCATACGTGCGTTGGTGTCTGTGTCTGAGGTGTACGTATGCATCAGTCCTTGTCGATTTGTTTTGTTTGTGGGAGACATGTTAACATATCGTTGCTTTTATTTTATATTTTCTGTGAATATTTGCATTTGAAAAGTAATCAAAGACCTTTATCCGTCATCCTTTCTCTATGTGAGAAAGCAAAAAAAAAATAAAAAGGTTATCACTATTTAGATGATAATATAAGCATGTATACAGTATTTTCCTCATTAATATCAGTATGCTAATATAACTGATATTAGATAAATAAACACTTAAAAACAGAGCAGGTGGTGAGTTCACCTGGCCATGTTCAGACAGGATGAGGTATACAAATCGGAATTCGAATAAATTTGGTTGTGTGGCGTGGAATTAATTACCTGATCCTGTCCCTACCTGTCTTGCTCTTTGCCCTTCCCCTATTTTCTTTCTATTAGTTTCCATCTCCCTCCCTCCTACCTGCTTCTACTCTCACCTGCCCCCCCCCCCTCCTCCCTTGCCCTTCTTCTACCCTTCTTTAGTTCCTCTTCTGCCTGTATCCCACACATATCCTTACCTGTTTTTTTTTTCTGGCCCGAATGCCTTCCATCCGATTTTTTAAAGTTTACCCTCTATTGACTCTCGCCGCTTCCCTTTTTTTCCTTCCGTTTTCTTTCAAAATATTTTTCTTATTGTTCTTACTCTTTCTCTCTTTCGTGCTCGCTTCTCGTTCTTCGTCTTTCGTTATTTCTAATCTGCCCCTGTCCTCTTTCTTTTCTTTGTATTTCTACTTTTATGTTCCCTATCTTCCTTTTCCCCGTTATATATATATGTATATATATATATATATATATATATATATATATATATATATATATATATGTATGTATATATATATATATATATATATATATATATATATATATATATATATAGTGTGCTTATTCCTATTTTATTGGATTCACTCCTCTTATCTCTCCCCTTCAACCCTAAATCTTGTTTTAGCTGTTTTCATCTCAATATTTCGTTCTTTAACCAATTCGCTTTCCTAGGTGTGAAGCTTATTACCTCTTCTTCTATATCCCAGAAACCCATACTCTTTCTCTCTATCTATCTATCTATCTATCTCCCTCTCTCTCTCTCTCCCTCTCTCTCTCTCTCTCTCTCTCTCTATCCTTCCCTCTCTATCCCCCCCCCCTCTCTCTCTCTCTTTCTCTCTCTCTCTCTCTATCTATCTATCTATCTTTCTCTCTCACTCTCTCTCTCTCTCGACATGTAACATCTTTGCCTAATTCACTTTCCTTGTACTCAATCATTTTCTCTCCGGACCCATAGCCTGGCCTTCGTCAGAGCCTACCTGGTAAACCGCCAGACACTTGACACTTGAAATGTCTGCGGGGTGCCTGACGTATAGATCCATTTACTGTAATTCAACTATGTATCTTCAGTATTCTTTTATTTCAACTAATACCTTGTTAATATTTTAGTAAATAATTCAATTGTAATTGTAAGTAGCATATACTATATTTTATGCTTATGTTTAACCATCATCGGTTGTCACCATCACCATCTTCCCGACTATGATTAATCCCCATAGATAACTATCCCGACTGCGATTATTCACCATAAGAGGGTTTAGACTTAGTTCTGCTTCCACCACTTTGCTCTAGTCTTGCATAAATAGGTTCCCTCCAGTCAGAGACACTCATTTCCCCGCCATAGATAGACAGATTCACTTAACCCGCTATAGACAGACAGACTCACTCCCCCGCCATAGATAGACAGATTCACTTAACCCGCCATAGATAGACAGATTCACTTAACCCGCCATAGACAGACAGACTCACTCCCCCGCCATAGACAGACAGACTCACTTAACCCGCCATAGATAGACAGATTCACTTAACCCGCCATAGACAGACAGACTCACTCCCCCGCCATAGACAGACAGACTCACTTAACCCGCCATAGACAGACAGACTCACTTAACCCGCCATAGACAGACAGACTCACTTCCCCGCCATAGATAGACAGACTCACTTAACCCGCCATAGACAGACAGACTCACTTAACCCGCCATAGACAGACAGACTCACTCCCCCGCCATAGACAGACAGACTCACTCCCCCGCCATAGACAGACAGACTCACTCCCCCGCCATAGATAGACAGATTCACTTAACCCGCCATAGATAGACAGATTCACTTAACCCGCTATAGACAGACAGACTCACTTAACCAGCCATAGACAGACAGACTCACTCCCCCGCCATAGACAGACAGACTCACTTAACCAGCCATAGACAGACAGACTCACTTAACCCGCCATAGACAGACAGACTCACTTAACCCGCCATAGACAGACAGACTCACTTAACCCGCCATAGACAGACAGACTCACTTAACCCGCCATAGACAGACAGACTCACTTAACCCGCCAT
>NW_028234442.1:5176231-5181231 GCF_977035675.1 Penaeus japonicus
GAGACTCCAAAATGTGATCTACATAGACAGTTCTTCTATTTGTTTTCACGCTCAAGTATTTATTGTGTCTTTACCTTTTTACATTTCGCTGATATGCATATTTGATTTTGATTACTGTAGCTATAATTTTTACCGTTATATTATAAATCGTATATTGCATTGTCTGCTGTTTATTACAGGACGATACATGCACACTTCCTTTTATTCACTTCAGCATCGTTATCGACCCAATTCTTTATTTTTTTTTTTATATATTCATCATATGGTTTATATCATAATCCATAGAATGGAAAGCCCGGAGTCGATCCTGTGCGCAGGCTCGTACACAGTGCACTGAGTGCAGTCGTCTGTCAAGAATGACACATTAACCCGTCTGTCAGAGAGGATGATGACGAAGCATATTCTCTGGCGGTCGTGAGTTTAACGGACAGAATGAAAGCTTAGACAAGATTTTGATATAATCGAATCCGACCGTGAGTTGCAATAAAATTTTGTCTAAGAATTCATTTTATCTGTTAAACTCACGGCCACGATAGAGTAAGGTCGTTATCACCCCCTCCGAGATGGCGTCGGCAGACGGGTTATCATGGCATTCATTTAGTCCGTCTGGTTTGCACGCCTGTGTAGACGCCTGCGCACAGGATCGCGCATTTACACACACACACACACACACACACACACACACACACACACACACACACACACACACACACACACACACACACACATATATATATATATATATATATATATATATATATATATAAATATATGTATGTATGTTTATATATGTATGTATGTATATATATATGTATATATATATATATATATATATATATATATATATATATATATATATATATGTGTGTGTGTGTGTGTGTGTGTGTGTGTGTGTGTGTGTGTGTGTGTGTGTCTGTGTGTGTGTGTGTGTGTAATACACGACACAAAGAGACCCAGAGCAAGACCAATGACTAGATGGCGGGATGAAATAGCGAATTTCGCATGAGTAAACTGGAATCAGAGGACACAAGACCGGAAAGACTAGAAAAGATTGAGAGAGGCCTATGTACTCCAGTGGAATGATACAGGCTGATGATGGTGATGATGATATATATGTACATATATATACATATACATATATATATATATGTATATGTGTGTGAGTGTTTGTGTGTGTGTAAACACACAAACACACACACACACACACATATATATATATATATATATATATATATATATATATATATATATATATATATATATATATATATATATACATTATACATATATATATATGTATATATATATATATATGTATATATATATATATATGTATATATATATATATATATATATATATATATATATATATATATATATATATACACATACATACACACACAGAGTCGCCCCAGACTTATAGTCAAAATATTAACATGTTCATGCTGTTTACCCCTTCTTAAGATTATATCATTATATACCCATAATATGAGTATTGCACACGCACAAACACACACAGATGACCACTTATATATTTGTTCTTGCAACAAAGTGATACGACGCTCATTGCACAGCACTTTCCGTTGTTTAGCCAATCCTTCCTTTCTTCCCCTACTGTGTCCTATCTCAATCTATTACGTAATCATATCGGATGTCATATGTAAACATCCACTGAATCTGACACTACACCATTTAAACAACCCCCCCCCCCAACCCCCAACCCCTCCACGTAGTTGTTATACCCACTCGATTTGCCTCAATTTCATATAAACCAGATAGCCATCCTTTATTCACGTGACGTCACTCTATTACCTTATAAAAGTTGTTATGTGATTTGACGGTTATAACAACTCCCTAACCATCCCCCCCTCTACCCCTATCTGTTATGACGTACGTGTCATGACAAGTAGGTAATTGAGTCTAGGGTAATAACCCTTTGAGTTAATTACCTTAGAGAGTAAGACTTAGTTGATTAACCTTAGCTAATGATGTTATTTCTCTAATATAAGGTAGGGCATTATGGCTCACCCCCGCCCTCTCCCCCCTACCCCCCTGACCACAACCAGTAAAGGCCTTAATTAATTACCATAGAAAGTGATAGGCTTATTTATTAACCCTAGTTAATGATGTTATTTTCCTGAGATAGCGTTAATTAAGGATGGCCTAGAACATGTAATTATCTGCTCACCTGATGCAGCAGCCATGAGGTAATTACCATAGAGAGTGTGAGATTTAGTTAATCAACCCTAGTTAATAATGGTATTTTTCTTTTCTCTGTGAGAGAGTTAATTAAGGACGGTCTAGAACAGGCAATTATCTGCCTACCTGAGGTAACGGTCATTACCCTGGTATGTCGTACCCACAAAAGGAACAGAACGCAGATATTCCACAAATATCGCTTTCTATGACTTAGTAAATCATCTCACAAAAGGATTAGGGAAAACGAACATATTTTCATTACATTTTGATTGAATTTTCCTCTAAAATTTGTTGGATCACCGTAATACACAATATCATTTTCACGGCTTTATTCTCAAGAGAGCAAGAGAGGGAAAGGCGAATAAAATTGCCGATCTATTCCCGTCGTTGTCGTCTCCTGGCTCGTTTTTTTTTTTTTTTTTTTTTTTTTTTTGTCGTTATCGTCAGTAAGATCGATTATACTTATCTCGGTTGATGACTCCTCTCTAATCACTATCAGAATCGGAAATTCCGTCTTGATCGGAGTGTCAGACAACAAAAACGGAGATAGCAGAGAAGGTGTAGTTTACCACGAGGATTCACTCGGGAAATAAAGAGGCGAAGGAGGAGGGGGTGGAGGAGGAGGGGGAGGAGGGGGAGGAGGGGGAGGAGGAGGGGGAGGAGGGGGAGGAGGAGGAGGAGGAGGGGGAGGAGGAGGAGGAGGAGGAGGAGGAGGAGGAGGAGGAGGAGGAGGAGGAGGAGGAGGAGGAGGAGGAGGAGGAGGGGGAGGTGTAGGAGGGGGAGGAGGAGGAGGAGGAGGGGGAGGGGGGAAGAGGAGAAGGAGGGGGGGGAGGACGAGAAGGAGGAGGGTGATAGGCAAGCTGTGTGTGTGTGTGTGGGGGGGGGGACGGTCAACCCTTCCTCGTTCACATCTCACTCTGGCTCCTCGTCCCTCGCCTTCCGAGATCGCTCACTCACACCCCGCTAGTTAATTGTGTGTATGTCACTGTTCGATTCCAAAGCTGAAGTAGGTAATTAACTCGAAGGTAATTAACCTTTGAGTTGATTATCTTGGAGAGTAGGAGTGTGAGACTTGGTTAATTAACCCAAGTTAATGAAGGCATTTCCTTACCTCACCCCACCCCTACCCCACCCCACCCCTTGCTGCGTTCCCAAATGGTTGTCTTGTCGTGTTCCCGGATGGTTGTCTTGTGTTTCCAAATGGTTGTCTTGTCGAGTTCCCAGATGGTCGGCTTGTCGTGTTCCCAGATGGTTGTCTTGTCGTGTTCCCAAATGGTCGTCTTGTCGTGTTCCCGGATGGTTGTCTTGTGTTTCCAAATGGTTGTCTTGTCGAGTTCCCAGATGGTCGGCTTGTCGTGTTCCCAGATGGTTGTCTTGTGTTCCCAGATGGTTATCTTGTCGTGTTCCCAGATGGTTGTCTTCTCGTGTTCCCAGATGGTTGTCTTGTCGTGTTCCCAGATGGTTATCTTGTCGTGTCTCCAAATGGTTGTCTTGTCGTGTTCCCAGATGGTTATCTTGTAGTGTTCCCAGATGGTTGTCTTCTCGTGTTCCCAGATGGTTATCTTGTCGTGTCTCCAAATGGTTGTCTTGTCGTGTTCCCAAATGGTTGTCTTGTCGTGTTCCAGGATGGTTGTCTTGTCGTGTTCCCAGATGGTTCTCCTATGGTACTCTATTGTGTTCCCAGATGGTTGTCTTGTCGTGTTCCCAGATGGTTGTCTTGTCGTGTCCCCAAATGGTTGTCTTGTCGTGTCCCCAAATGGTTGTCTTGTCGTGTTCCCAAATGGTTGTCTTGTCGTGTTCCCAGATGGTTGTCTTGTCGTGTTCCCAGATGGTTGTCTTGTCGTGTTCCCAG
Source organism: Penaeus japonicus (assembly GCF_977035675.1). Taxonomy (NCBI): domain Eukaryota; kingdom Metazoa; phylum Arthropoda; class Malacostraca; order Decapoda; family Penaeidae; genus Penaeus; species Penaeus japonicus. The sequence goes on from NW_028234442.1 coordinate 5,180,283, forward strand.
ATGGTTGTCTTGTCGTGTTCCCAGATGGTTATCTTGTCATGTTCCCAGATGGTTATCTTGTCATGTTCCCAGATGGTTATCTTGTCGTGTTCCCAGATGGTTGTCTTGTCGTGTTCCCAGATGGTTGTCTTGTCATGTTCCCAGATGGTTATCTTGTCATGTTCCCAAATGGTTGTCTTGTCGTGTTCCCAGATGGTTGTCTTGTCATGTTCCCAGATGGTTATCTTGTAGTGTTCCCAAATGGTTGTCTTGTCGTGTTCCCAGATGGTTGTCTTGTAGTGTTCCCAGATGGTTATCTTGTCGTGTTCTCAGATGGTTATCCTATGGTACTCTATCGTGTTCCCAGATGGTTGTCTTGTCGTGTTCCCAAATGGTTGTCTTGTCGTGTTCCCAGATGGTTGTCTTGTCGTGTCCCCAAATGGTTGTCTTGTCGTGTTCCCAGATGGTTGTCTTGTCGTGTTCCCAGATGGTTGTCTTGTCGTGTTCCCAGATGGTTATCTTGTCGTGTCCCCAGATGGTTATCTTGTCGTGTTCCCAAATGGTTGTCTTGTCGTGTTCCCAGATTGTTGTCTTGTCATGTTCCCAGATGGTTATCTTGTAGTGTTCCCAAATGGTTGTCTTGTCGTGTTCCCAGATGGTTGTCTTGTAGTGTTCCCAAATGGTTGTCTTGTCGTGTTCCCAGATGGTTGTCTTGTGTTCCCAGATGGTTATCTTGTCGTGTTCCCAGATGGTTATCTTGTCGTGTTCCCAGATGGTTGTCTTGTCGTGTTCCCAGATGGTTATCTTGTCGTGTTCCCAGATGGTTGTCTTGTCGTGTTCCCAGATGGTTGTCTTGTCGTGTCCCCAAATGGTTATCTTGTCGTGTTCCCAGATGGTTGTCTTGTCGTGTATCCAAATGGTTGTCTTGTCGTGTTCCCAAATGGTTGTCTTGTCGTGTCCCCAAATGGTT
>NW_028234442.1:5196231-5206231 GCF_977035675.1 Penaeus japonicus
ACGTCTGCAGACTAGGTTCCTTTAGTGGTCCTTTTCTGATGGTTCCACAAAGAGGCAGGCCAGAACCGCGCGGTGAGCGGTGAGCCCACAGCGAGATCGCTGACCTCTCGATGTTCCTGCCCTGCAAACTCGAAAGACCAGAAGTTCACGCACAGTTTCACGAGTTCTATGAAGTCGTGTTCATTTCTTGCGTTGTGGAAACTATTTAGTCTCATTTAATCCCTTTTATTTTGGTTTACTTAATCATTTAAGTCACCTAAGGTAAAAAGTGGTTTCTTTTTAGTGACATTCCTCTAAAGACCATTTCAAGACATTCAAAAGATTCAGAAGTTACTTGGGGATGAATATAGACAGTGGGGAGAGAAGGAGACAGAAAGATGGGAGGGAGAGAGGGACGGAGAGATAGAGAAAGAGAGAGAGAAAGAGAGTCTGTGGAGGAGACAGACACAAAGAGAGAGAGAGAGAGAGAGAGATTAGTTCTCAGAATGACTAAGAGTTCATGGTCAGCAACATGACATGGAATGACATCAATATGGAGAATGATGTCTATTCCATTTGTTATTATCACATCTAATATAGACGAGGTGTTTTCTGCGACCCTTGTAGGTTTATTGAATATCTATTCTACTTATCTTTTCCTAATTATCTTAACTGACTTAGCATTTGATTTACTTAAATCATTAAGTTAAATAAGATTTTTTTTTCTTTCTATTTCAATCAAATATCCAAAAGACTTAGAGGTTACATGGGGATGCCAGCAGACAGCGAGAGAGACAGAGAGAGGGGGGGAGGGGGAGGAAGAGTGAAAAAGAGAGAAAGAGAGAGAACGAGCGAGAGAGGGGGGGGTGACATAAAGAGAGAGATAGAAAGAGAGAGAGAAAAAAAAGACAGAGAGAGAGTTAAAGAGGCACATAAAGAGAGAGTGAGAAAGAGAAAAAATGAGAGAGACAGAGAGAGAGAGAAAAAAAAATGAGAGAGAGACAGAGAGAGAGAGAGAGAAAGAGAGAGAGAGAGTTAGCGAGACACACAGAGAACGAGCGAGAGGAAGAGTGAGAGTCAAACGGCATCTGATTGACAGGTTGACAGGATGACAACAGCGGTATTGATGAAAAATCGGACAATAAATACTCATATGTGTGTGTGTGTGTTTGTGTGTCCATATGTGTGTGTGTGTGTCAATGTGTGTGTGTGTGTGTGTGGGTGCGTGTGTGTGTATGTATGTTTTTTGTCTGTGAGTGTTTCTTTTTATACGCGTGTGTGAGAGAGATAGAGAGTGTTTCTGTTTGTGTGTGTGTGTCTGTCTGTGAGTGTTTCTGTTTATGTATATGTGTGTGTCTGTGAGTTTTTCTGTTTGTATGTATGTGCTTCTGAGTGTGTATTTATTTTTTGTCTGTTTTTGTTTGTGTCTGTGTGTGATAAAGATTAATACAAACAAAAGTGATCATGAATTAAAAATCAGGAGAAGGAAGAAGAAGGAAGGGAAGGAAGGAAGGAGAAGGAATGGGTTGAAGGAAGGAGTAGGAAGGTGTATATATATATATATATATATATATATATATATATATATATATTTATATATATATATATATATATATATCACAACACACATACACACACACACTAACACACACACACACACACACACACACACACACACACACATATATATATATATATAGATATATATATATATATATATATATACATGGTACATCAATCTATCTATATTTTTCTATCTATCTGGGACAACAGTACCCCCAGTCCCCACCCCCCAACCAGAATATCAAGTTTGTTTCATTTTGATCCCAAAACTTCAAAAAAAATCAACTCTTTAATGTCATAAGGGCGCATCTTACCATGGAGGAACCACATAAAAGGACAGCAATGGGTTGACCTGCTCTTGCACCATGGAGGAGGGGGGGGGGGGATTACCTGACCTGGTATCCATAATTACTGCAACTTAGTGGAATTGTTCTTATGACAAGTTATTATGACAGGTGTGTTTTGGAAAAAGAAAGCAATTTCTATATTAGATGTAACTTTTTCTTCCTCTAACTGAATGACAAAAAGAAAGCCAACGCGTGATTTTCGGTGGTAGGTTTCTGCTAGACTTATATCTATTTTCCTATTAAACAAAAACATGAAACATTTCACCGGGCGGGTGATGTTATAAAGATGTTATCATGCAAAGAAAAGCCTATTAATTACTTTTTTGTTTTTGTTCACTGAAGTGTTTCTAACAATAGATAGAAGGTCCTGGTAATAGGTAAGAATATGCCTGAAAAACTCATCAGAGGGAGGGCAGGGTTGATTGCATGATTGACATGTGATGGATTACTTCCGGTTGTCGGGAACCTAATTACCGACTATATAACAAATTGTGGTGTGATGATGGTAATGCATGAATGTAATCAGAGCGATTTCCAATAATCATGTAAGATGCACGTTAATGAAAGGCATATGTTAACGAGCGTATAACTGGTGAAATATAATATTTACAGTTGTCCGTGTACCTAATTGCCGACCATGTAACAGATTGTGGTGTGATAATGATGAAGGAGATGTACAACATGAACAAAAACAAATTAGATATTGTTTGGGATTTGGAGACCAATGCACCTTCCAACACACGCAAGGACGCAGGCCTATCAAGGGGCTGTGTCACGGTTACTCCTGACTATCTCCTGGAAATAATATAAAAATTTGTTTGACTTCAGACTTTTCAAGTAAATCCTATAATCTAAAAATTGCGACATTGTAAATAAAATATAATTTTCATATGGCATATAGTCGTAGCCTTGCGTAAAATCATCATCATGTAACTACGATCCCAATCCCAATCAACGAATCCCGAAGCCTCTCCTCCGCTTCCGTTTCGGCCCTCCTCCCGGTCGGTTGCCGTGTGCGTTTGGGGGCGTCCGGGGAAATCCCTTCCGATATCCAGGCCATAAGTTTAGGTTGTCACTAAGGTAGGAGTGCCAGGAAGGGGCTAGGAGGTAGATGGACGGGGATGCGATTTTTATTTCGTGGACAATTACTTACGTCTTGGCTATTTTATTTTTGCATTCTATACGAAGGATGTCGAAGGGAAAGTCTGTTTTCGCCTGCGCAGAGACAAGGATTCATTAACTTGGAGGTTGTCCTTATCTTAATGATAATTCAGAAAATGATCATTACTTCAGGTTGATTGATATTAATTGCTTGGACATGTTCATTCCCCCAGGCCATTGTCTTTAGTAATTAGAAGCTTAAGAGGATGGCGGGAAAGTGGGATGTGACCCAATTACCGCAGAAGCCTCCCTCCCGCCCGCACTTCCGTCCTCTAGCGCCTTTAGGGACGCCCAAGGGGGAGGCGAAGAGACCCAGCTGCATCGTTTGACTTAGGATATGAGGTCAGTGATCACCTGACCGACGTGACCTGTGCGGGGATCCAGGGAGGTCAGAGGAGAACCAGACGAACACTCGCCATGACCAGAAGTCGCTCCGTTTCCTCTCTCCACCTTCAGGCGCTTTCCCTTAATCACAGACTCTGTGTTTCTTCCGCGATTCTTCCTTTAGTGTGACGTTGTGTTGCATCAAGAGCAGAATGACAGTCAACCGTTAGTTTCTCTGGTCTTAACTCTTCAACTCTGATGCATCCCTTGGTGATCCAGGGAAAGAAGTTACACTTGCACTGTCGATAGTTTCAAGATTTTGGAAGCCTTTCATTATTTCAATCCGTTTCTTTTTCTCTCAGATTAAAAAGCTTGTACTCCACAAAAACAAAATATTATTACTATCATTGGCACAAAATAAACAATAAAATAAGACAAACTGGTGTTATGGATTTTACAATTAAGCTGTAAATTCGTCCATTTTCTATGCAAGGGAGATGAAGTGCTCTCAGAATTACAGAGAGAGGTTGACGCATGCGTAGTTTGGCTAAGCTCTAGTGACGTCACTATGCCCATTTCCTCTTAGCGAGACTCCTCAGGTTTTGTAGAGATTAGATACACACAAACATACAGATACATACATATTTATATCCATGTGTGGTTGTGCTGTATCTATCATAAGAGGAATGATAGTAGAGACAAGGGGGAGAAGAGACGGAGACCCAACTCTTGTTCCCTTTATTTTCTTATTCTATTATTCTTTCTCTCATTTATCTCTTCTTCTTCCCTCCTCTTCATATATCAAAATTCCCAGCTGGGGAAATAGGTGTGGCACAACAAAGGTCATATCTCATCTCGGGAAGGGTCATGTAACGAGTGGATTTTTTTTCGAGATTATTTTGCTTTTGGAGTTATTTTGTCGAATAGTGTTTCTGTGAGAAAGAGGGAAATTTAGTCATATCGAGTAGACTAATTACTTACTTTGACCTTCAGGTTACTGACTCTTCTTTTTTTTCTTTTTTCTTTTTTTTGTTGACCTTGAGGCATTTACCGACTCTTCTTTTTTTACTCTTTTTACTTTGACCTTCAGGTTACTGACTCTTCTTTTTTTACTTTTTTTTATTTTGACCTTGAGGCAATTATCGACTCTTCTTTTTTTTACTTGTTTTTTTAACTGTGACCTTCAGGTTACTGACTCTTCTTTTTTTTTTACTTTAACCTTCGACTCTTCTTTTTTACGTTGACCTTCATGGAATTATCTACGGGAATTATCTATTTACCTTGGGCAATTACCCATGACATCAAGATAAAAACAATGTATTAGTGGTCACCTTCCTGCAGTGAAGTGTGACCATCTCCACGGGGTCAGTAACCGAGGGCATACAATGCAAATAAATTCGAACCCTTACCTACCACACCCTGTACAGCCCCCCCCCCCTATCCGGGTCAGTAACCTGGGTTCTTGCTCGTGGGCATACAGTACAAATAACTTCGAATCAAGATTGAACATGTTTGTTTGTTCGTTATGCCGTTTATGGAAACCTGACACAATCGAGTGAGTATAAATACCTCACTCTCATCGCATGTTTACATTGTTTCAAAGATGGAAACAGAGACACATATATACATAACATCTTTAGCATCATCTAATTTACATCCAAATAACACATCAAGCGCTTTCGTAAACGCGATTGAAACTTTACATTTAGATTCCTTCTACTCAACCGACGATTCTATGTAGAAATGGATGGCAGAAAGAGCAGATGGAGAAGTCAAAAGAACGGACTCCCACAGGGATCAGTGTTGTCCCCTTTGCTTTTCAACATCTACACCAATGACCAGCCTTCCTATCCCAATACAAAACGTTTCATCTATGCTGATGATCTTTGCATTGCCACCCAAGCAAAGAACTTTGAAGATATTGAGGCGACTTTGACAGAGGCACTCAATGAAACTGGGAGATATTATGAGGACTGGTCATTAAATGCCAATCCAGGGAAAACTAAAGTATGTGCATTTCACCTTAACAACCGAGAGGCCTCCCGAAAGCTTAACATCGATTGGAATGGTAAATCCCTCATTCATGACGAGCACCCCACCTACCTGGGTATAACCCTTGATAGGACGCTCTCATTTAATTCACATGTAGAGAGGCTCCGGAAAAAGATTTCTTCACGCCTGAATCTTGTTAAAAAACTAGCTGGAACGAAATGGGGCACAGACCCTAAGACCTTAAGGACAGCTGTCCTGGCTCTGTGCTATTCTACAGCAGAATACTGTGCCCCAGTCTGGTCTCGATCCTCACATGCCAACAAAATCGATCCAATCCTAAACGAAGCTTGCCGTGTCATAACTGGTGCATTGAGACCTACACCAGTGAATTTCGTCCATAGACTCTCAGGTATTCCACCTCCAGCCCTGAGAAGAGAAACTAGCACCAAATTGGAAAAACGTAAGCAAGAGCAGGACGATCGTCACCCACTTTACTCTCATGTACCACCCCCGACTAGACTAAGATCTAGGAAAAGTTTCACCACAGTCGAAAGGCTGCCTGACGGTATAACTCCAAGACGCTACAGAATGAATAAATGGAGAGAAAAGGAAAACTTGGGACCAGAACATCCTAACATCCCAAAACCGAAAGAAAAACTACCAAAAGGTACAAACCTTGGTAGGAAAGAATGGTGCACCCTTAACCGCGCCAGATCCGGTGTCGGAAAAACTAAGGATAATTTAACAAAATGGGGTTTTGCCACGTCCACTACGGTTCCCTATCCAAGAAATGGACCTTATCCTTTCTAACTGCCCAAGAAGCCCTGTCAGCATTCGTCCACCAGACCTACAAAAGGTCACCGACAGGGCCAAAAAATGGATAGAATTCTGGTGTGATACGATATGATGATGATGATTTAGATTCCTCATTAGAATATGAGATCGTCTAGTTAATATTCTCTACCCTCGATATATATACGCTATTACACCTGACGATCCCGAATGCCACGCAGTAATCACAGCTCGAGTGATTAGGAATGAGTTCGACGGAGATCATACATATGATTTTTATAGATTATTATATCTTATCGCGGTAGAACTGTATCGATTAGAGGGCAATCTCATTGGCTTCAAGTCTTGATCAGAGCAATGTGGACCCTCTGTACATTCTAAAAGTAAGTGATCCATTTTTATAGATATAAACCATCAAGGGAAATATTAAATGGTGATATCCCTTTTATAATTCAAACTGTTAATAGTCACATTATTGAAGATATCAGATCTGAATTAAAGACATCGATTGATACTTATTTCCCCCCAGGGGAAAATTCTTACCTGGGATGAAAAGTTTGACCTTTTTTGACCGCGTAGCTCTTCAATATCATGAAGGTGAATGACCCCCAAAGCAGGTCATTGGCAGGTTCACCATTACATTCGGAGTAAGACTCGCTGAAATACTAGGATTTCTCCCTAACGTCAACTACATCTTAGATTCAACTCCTCAGCACTCGCGCCCGCCGATATCAGACGGAAGAAGCATTTGCATCGCTCCACGCCCTCCCGAAAAGGATGGCGGGATTGGTAGAGGGTAGAGCAACCGAAGCATGAAGGAAGGAAAGAAGGAAGGAAGGAGCGCTTATCGAGAAAAAAAATCAAATATCGTTTTGTTATTGTCATTATTATTATTTGTAATATTATTATTATAAGGATTTAGTGTGTAAATGTAAATCAATGATATGATTTGTAAAAAAAAAAAATATATATATATAATAAAATTACAAAATGTATATGAGAGTCTTTCTTTCTTTCTTACTTGATTATAATAATGATGATATACAAAGAAGAGGAAATACTACACCTTATTTCATCGTGTAGATGCATATTATTATTATTTTAATTATTATTATCATTATTATTATTCTCATTTTTATCAAATCATATTGATGATGATATTGTCAAATTGTATGTATTTGTAAAAAAAAAACATCTTTTCACAATATCGTTATCATTATTATTCTAATTCAAATGTACATCATCATGTTTTTTGGAAGATAAAAAAAAAATACTATGAATAAAAAGTCTTTCTTTATTATTTTTTTTCTTTTTACTTGTTTGTTTATTATTATTATTATATAGAGAATAAATGCAATACTCATCAGTTTCATTTTATTATTTTATTCTATTTTTTATTCATTTTCTTTTTCTTTTTTTTACACTTCCAACAATTTCATCTTAATTGATTATTATCCTTATACATACAGCACTACTAATACTGGTAGTAGCAGTAGTAGTAGTAGTAGTAGTGATGGTAGCAGAGATGTTGCTCTTTCTTACTGATCTCGGTGGGGGGGGGGGGTTAAGAACCTGTCGAAGAAGAGTAACTCTACCTGCATCGGGGAGAGAAGGGGGGGAGGGGGTAATGCAGGATCAGGGTACGTCACGGTTGAGGGCATTTTCTCTCTCCCTCTCTTTTTTTTTTTTTTTTTTTTTTTTTGTTTGTTTGTTTGTTTTGGCTGTAGTAGTTTACTCCTCTCTGAATTTGCTTATGTGTATTGAAAGCCTTTTCAAAAATATGAACTTTTTTCCAATATTTTTTTATTCTTCCTCGAGTAGTAGTAATACACGCACACAACAACAAAATCGTAACTAGCTTAGCGAGCTGTTAACCCCGTCGCTTTATATACAAAGAGGGTAAGGGGGAGGGGGGGGTGATCTGCATTAGGGTATATTTTTTTTTTCTTTTTTATAAACCAATCTCTTTTTTCTTTCCTTTTTTTTCAAGAGTATATATGCGACCGGGCTCTCTTATTTAAAACGGGTTCTTTAGGAATCCCTGCTATGTCCTAACTAGTACAACTACGTCCTGTAGTTTATGTGCAGGGTGCAAGGATGCATTCTCTCGACCAGTGTATCGGAGCACGTCGATAATATTCACATTTTATATAGTAGTCGTTTTATTACCTTGATTATTCCAGCTGATGAGGGATTTTTCATTAAATAAACCAACATTCCCTCCTTATAGTCACGCTCACCCGGTTTAAAATAAATTTTCACGAGCGGTTTAACGGCAGCATAACCATCTTCTTGGTCATTGTCATTTTTCAGACGTCTCCGATTTTGATATAACAAACTCAATTTCACTTCATCAGGAATCGCTCTTTTTTTTATTTTTTTCTGGGGTGAATATACGCTGGTGGAGGGCGTGGTAATTACTTTGCCACATTTCCTAACCCTTTTTTTTTTTTTTTTTTTTGTCTTCCGGTCTTTCCTCTTCCCCCCCTCCTCCTCCTCCTCGTTGCACCTTTTCTGCTCTGACGTTATCATCCTCATCATTGCACGCTAACTCACCTTCTCGGGAGTTAGGACTGTGTGAGGTATTTGTACCCCATGAGCATGTCGATCGGTCACAAAAAGCGGTTACTATATACGGGACTATGGACCTTGGAGGTTGTTTTTCTTCTCCTCCTTCTTCTCCTTCTTCTTCTTCTTCTATTAATAATCTAATAATCTGGATGTTATTTCTATCTCTTTCTTCCATTATCGATATTGTTATTCACCCCCTAATTATGTCGGAAATTTCGCTCTGATTTATCCATGAATCAAACTTTTTAGGCCAACCGAGGAATGTCACGAAAAATTCCCTTTGTTTTGTTTTCTTGCTTATTCTACTTCTTAAGATGCGTATGGGGTAAAAAAAAAAAAAAAAAAAAAAAAAATTAGGAACAGTTTCAACTAACTCTTCCTCGTAAAACACACCTGAAATTTCCTCCCCGCTTAAGTCTTCCAATATATACCCCGGCATGGGTTGCGTTGTGATGACTCTATCCGACAGAGAACTCTTAATTTCCTGGCTATAGGTACTACACAGAATAATATTCTTTTCGTCTAAATATTTTTTTCAAAACTTTATTGTAAAATTCGGTTCCGCGATCGGTATACATTCTCGAAACTCCTTTAAACTCATCTGATTCTCACAACGAAATAAGTTCCCGGGCAGTTTCAAATGCAGTTTTCCGCTTGAGTGGCGACACTCGCACGTATCTCGAGAATACATCAACGCACACTAGCAAATACCCCACATTGCGATTGTTACGCTTCTAATGCCTCAAGTCTCCTAAATCGCACGCTAAGATTACGCGTGGTTTCGGTGCGAGTATTTTCGTCGGGGAAAGCGCTTTTTTAAATCTATGGAGAGTGTAAACCCTATCAGTTTTTAAAAAACGTCTAACGTCATTGATCGTTATATCCTTACGCTTATTTTATTATGCTTGTGATACAGATCTTTAATACTCCCTAAACCTGGAGGTGATGAATAATTCTCATATATATCTCTTATAATATTCTCTTTTAGGTCCACTGATATACGTGCTGGTGATCGTTTGCTGATGTGATATCCGCACGAAACTGTACTTCGCGCGGGGGGGGGGGGGGGGGCAATATTCAAATTCACCAAAAGATACAAATACGGTGGTCTTTTCAAAACCGATTTTGTGTATATATCCACAAACGTGGAGGCTGACTGTTTACCGAATAGCTGTCTCCCTAAAACTTCAATCTGGGAACGATCACGCAGACGAAGGAGAAGAAAGTGTGTAGCGATTAATGATATAACCCGACTTTTTTTTTATCATTCA
>NW_028234442.1:5208731-5226231 GCF_977035675.1 Penaeus japonicus
TTAACCATCTCAGGTCGGCCGATAACTGCCAACGAGGCGTGAAATGGGGTCTGGACAAATGGTCAGAGTACCCAACATGTGATATATGTCTGCGTGACACTGTGTTTTACGCGTTATACCACACACTCACCCACACACACACTCACCCACACACACTCACCCACACACACACTCACCCACACACACACTCATCCACACCCACACACTCACCCACACACACACCCAGACACGCACACTCACCCACACACACTCACCCACACCCACACTCACCCACACACTCATCCACACACACACCCACACACACACTCACCCACACACTCACCCACACCCACACACTCACCCACACACACACACTCACCCACACACACTCACCCACACGCACACACACACTCACCCACACTCACTCACCCACACCCACACACTCACCCACACACACACACACACTCACCCACACACACACTCACCCACACACACTCACCCACACCCACACACTCACCCACACACACACTCACACACGCACACTCACCCACACCCACACTCACCCACACACCCACACACCACCACACATCCACACAATCACCACACTACCACACAATCACCACCACACATCCACACAATCACCACACAACCACCACCACACACCCACCCACACACACTCACCCACACACACACACACCCACACACACTCACCCACACACTCACCCACACCCACACACTCACCCACACACACACACTCACCCACACGCACACACACACTCACCCACACTCACTCACCCACACTCACTCACCCACACCCACATACTCACCCACACCCACCCACACATACTCACCCACACACACACTCACCCACACACACTTACCCACACCCACACACGCTCACCCACACTCACTCACCCACACACACTCACACTCACCAACACCCACACTCAGCCACACCCACACTCACCCACACCCACACACACTCAGCCACACCTACACACTCACCCACACTCACCCACACACACACACTCACACCCACACACACACACACTCACCCACACACACACACTCACCCCCCACACACACACCCACACTCACCCACACACAAACACACCCACACACACACTCACCCACACACACTCACCCACATACACACCCACACACATACACACCCACACACACACTCACCCACACACACACCCACACACACACTCACCCACACACACACACACACTCACCCACACACCCCACCACACACACACCACCACACCCACACCACACACACGCCACTCACCCACACACACACACACTCACAACCACCCACACGCACACACACTCACCCACACACACACTCACCCACACCCACACACACACACATACACCCACACACGCATACACGCACACACACTCACCCACACCCACACACACACTCACACTCACTCATCCACACACACCCACAAACACACTCACCCATACACACACACTCACCCACATCCACACCCACACACACACACTCACCCACATCCACCCACACACACTCACACACACACACTCACCCACACACTCACCCACACACACACTCACCCACACCCACACACACACACATACACACGCACACAGCTGCACTCACTACGCGCGTCAGCCACCGAATATTGCTTTACCTGCCGGGCCCGCGCGAGGCTAACTGACTGGTTGACCAGCTCAGTCCCGCCCAGCGCGGCTCACCCGGCAACGTGAGGTGTGTATAGATGGCGCGGGGCCTCCCTCCCCACTCTCTCCTTCCTCTTTCTGCGCCCTGTCAGCTATTCCCCCATAATATTAGCTTTTTATTAGGATTGGTCTTGAGGAGAAGGAAGTTGAAGTGAATAATGGAAGTGTGTAAAGTGTGGAAATGAAATTTGCGAGGAGATAAAGTGATAGAAGGAAAGCTGAGAAAGGTGGAGAAAGTTGTAAGACCAGGAGAAAGTCAGATCGCCGACCTCGCACTGCTATGCATGATGTGGCGTGCTTGACGTTGAAGTGGAGCCCTGTGGGTTAGCTTGTAGTCTGGGTTAACCCACTGCGTACGGGTGTCATGACATACATGACGTAGGAGCTTTGGCCTGACGACGGGCGTCATGACGTACATGACGTTCGGGGATTTTGGAATACTATGCTATTTTATTGTAATATGAAAAAGGAATGAGTGATGATGGCTACTGCAGTCATAATTACTATAATTACCGTAATACCGTGCTAGCTTAATGTCCAAAACCTAGATGGCACCACTTTTTCCTAGCACCAGCAGGAGAGAGAGCCTTGAATGGCACCCATCCACGGTCTCTAGCAAGCAGTCTCTATAGAGCGATGGCACACACTAAGTTGATGAACCCTTGCTCAAAACTACCGCCGATGAAGGATGTGCAGGCAGAACGAGAAGAGGAAGGTGACTCAATCCATACCCAGTGTCTAAAATGTGCTCCTGTGCCAATATGGATGCCTTTCATTGTGGCACTCACAGTCACAAGCACAGGTTTCATTCCTCTTCTCTACCTCTTCTTGTTATCTTTTTTGTAAGGGATTATATGTTTCGTATTCGTTCATGACAGCACAAAAATACGAAAAAATAAAGTTGTCTTTTGTCCTCCCATAAAACAGCAATACTTCTATCACATTGAATATAAAGGAAATAATGAGCTAATATGGATAATATACTACAATTTTAGTCAACTGCAGCACTGATAGAACCTGTTATATGGCACATATAAGTCTCTAAACTCAATAAAACACAAAAAAATAAAACACAAAAAACGCTCTAGTTTTACAACGAATGACTGAAAGAGAGTGGGATGATTCAAATTAAATTGCTTCAAGCGGTCTCTCTCTAAAAATAAAACCTATCCTGGAGGTTGGGCAAGCAAATTTATCTCCGTCTGCAATGGGTTAAAAGGTATTAAAAAATCTTCATTCTTGAACTTGCAGGTCCTCTTGAGGTTTACTTCTTCATTCTTGATTTAGTCTTCTCTTCATGGTTGCCTCCTTACGTGATCATCGGTCTCCTGTACCTGATGCCGGGAATATGGCCTCAACTTCTTCAATGCCATTGATTCTGCTGAGGCTTTTGGGCTACCAGGCATGTGTGCCTTCTGGACGAACGTTGAGGCGATTGTAGAGCTCCTCATCCTCATATTGGATTCTTGTCCATCTTCTTCTGGCTTGATGGTGGAGTCTTTTGTTGATCGCCTCGATCCTTAGTCTTTCATGGATCTCTCGTGCAGTGACTACTTCGGGAAAGCGAATATTCAGAATCCATTTGCCTGCCTGGTTCTGAATAGTCTGTAGCTTCATCATCTGCCTTCTGGAAATGGTGTGGGTGGGCACTGGCCGGTATTCCATGATGGGCCGCACTAGGGCTTTATAAATGTAGAGCTTGGTTTCAGTACTCAGTGTCTGGAACCTTCTGATCTTGTTCAGCTGATGTTTAGCTTTGATTGCTCTTTCATTTATGCGAGGGACAATTCCTCTTCTGCTAATTGTTAGCCCTAGTATCTTTCCTTTGTCACAGTAGTCCACTGCTTCCTCGTCCACTATCAGATCTGCTGTCTTGAATTTGGCCACAGGAATGACTTGGAATTTTCTCATGTTGGTTGAGATCTTCCACTGTCTTTCGTATCGATTGATGGTCTTTATGGCTCTGGCAGTTCTGAGTGCCATCATCTCGATCGATCTCCCATCTCTGAGTGATGTCGTCGGCATACATATAGTAATTTCTGCCGTGTGATGGTTCAGGCAGATCTGCTGTATATATGGTGAACAGTGTCGGTGAGAGGCAGCTTCCCTGTGGAACTCCACTCATGAGGGGAATTGCTTCGCCGACTGTATTGCCGACGACTATTCTTGCACTTCGACTTTCGAGAAAGTCACATAATAACTTCGTCAAGGGCGTCGGGAGTTTCAGGCCTGTGTGCCAAACTTTGTCGAAGGCTTTGGCCACATCTCTCAGAAACTGGTAAAAGAAGAAGGAGAAGATATACGAGGCACGTACATCAGGTAAATATATATATATATATATGTGTGTGTGTGTGTGTGTGTGTGTATGTATATATATATACATATATATCTATATATACATATATATCTATATATACATATATATATATATATATATATATATATATTCTTTACAGATATTTTGTTATTATTTTTAGAATTATGTTAGTGTTTACCGTTTTTAAAACTATGTATCACATCGGTCCTTTGACCCTTTTCTTTCTTTCTTTCTTTATTAGGTATAATGGACATACCGTATCCTAGCGGACTAGGACATAGTATAGGGAAGGGTAATGACAATGAGGAGGAGCAGGAGGGGGAAGAAGAAGAAGAAGAAAGAGAACAACAACAGCGAGATGATGGCGAAGAGGAAGAAGGAGAAGAAGAAGGAAGTCACATCATCACTATTGAGCGCGTATTCAGTGGGATGGGACATGTTCTACATTTCTCCATCCACGATAATGTATCGCATGATCCTATTAGTTTTTTGCAATTACATTTCGAGTATTTTCGAGAAATGTTGATTGCACAACGTGATGTGTTGGGGAATTCCCCTCCCAGTGTTAAGGTATATCCTGAATTTAGGATTTGTCTCTCTAAAATGAGGATAACAGGTGAGAAGGAGACTGTTCCAATCTACATTATCATACCTAATCAAATAGTATATTATAATAATGATTTTGATGAACTCATCAAAGAATGGATTCGATATCTCATCAATAGGTTGGAAGATCTACTCAGCCAGACTGAAGGGTCTGGCTTTATCCTTGAGACGATTGTTGGTTTTAATGTAACACTCGTACAAATTGGGGCTTATTCAGTCCTCGGTGATTATGTACCTTACCCTAAGGGAGTTAGGGGGAGGAAATCCATATTCAACCCCCTCTCAAAGAAGATGTCGTGCTTACTGTGATGTGCTTTTTCATTCCAAGGATCATAATAAGTTTAGTCAAGATTCTATCCTTAATAAAAAAAAGGGGGGGGGGAAGTTTACTATACAAAATAGCAAGAGAGGTTTGAGTAACTTTGATGATAAGAGATTTTACATCAATTCCCAACAAAAGTGTAGCTTATGGACATCCTTTAACTATAAGCGATGATAATGGACAAGAGGAAAAGGAAGAGGAGGAGGAGGAGGGGGGAGAGGTGTTAGAGTGGAAGGGAAAGGGAAAAAAAATAACCAAACATAAACATGATGATTCATCTAAGATCATGGGGAAGGAGGGAAAATCTAGCCAATGGCCATTTTACTTCAAATAACAACCGAAAGACAGGAAAAGAGGAAGATTTGTTGATAGTTTTATCCATGATGAAGTTGAATGTGATGATGACGATGATGAGGATGATGATAATGATGCTGTAAGGTGGCATCCCGCAGCCTCACATCTCCCAGTCATCTCCCGTTCATCTCCCGTCGTCTCGTGCGTTTCGCCTTACTGTACGATCTTCGGCTGCTACCTTATCTTCTTTTTGTCTGCCTTTTATTTGTTTTTATGCTTCGTTTGTTTTATTCGCATTTGTTTGAGTTTGCCCTTTCACTCCATACTTTCGTCTGCGATTCATTTACAAGTATATTTGTTCACGCTTCATCTTGGAGTTCTTTAACCTGTTATGCTATGTTTTATTGTCATTAATTTTTACCTTATTTTTTAGTTATTTTTCCACACCTACAGTGGCTTTGTTTTTGTTTTAAGAAATATCAATTTTACGCATTATTTTTACTGTTTTAATTTCTCTCAGTTTCTTACAGTGTGAATGAATAATTTTATCAGTTTTACTGTCTCCTGATGATGATTTTGTATGATTTTTGTGGCTTTTCTTTTGCATTTATGTATATATTTTATTTTTATTAATCGATGTTCGACGTGGCTTATGACGTCACGAAAGTTATAAATATAAGCCGCGTTGAGCGGGAAATAGATCCATTCTCAGCCAGACCGGTGTTTCGCTATCCTCCTGTGTGATTTTTTTTTAATTAGCCGGCCGATGGAAGACTCAGCCCATCGAAGCGTCACATCATCATAATATACTACAAGTTAAGTTCTGTTTCCTGACGGTATTTATTTTTCATAGGAGCTGGACATTATTCTTTATTTTTAATTATAAATATGAACCAGTCTTTATAGATAATACAGTATTATGATGCTGAAGAATATTCATTAAGGTTTCTTTTTTCACGGTTTAATATTTTCCATATGGCAACTTAATTTTGGTGAGATAAGACTAAGAATCTATCCAGGGGTGTCATTTAATTTCTACACGCTACCAATCCATAGAAATTAATAAGACAGGAACCCACTGATTATAGTATACTGTGGCTACGGAGCCTTATACCCCGCGACAGGAATATTTTGGTGTGCAGCGGCGGGACTTGTTACGTAACCTTTTTCATTTTGTTGGATGTTTTTGTGTTTTTATCTCTGCTGTAAGTTGCTTTTAAGTTTGGATTTCAAGTATCTCCTTGCCTTCATTAATACGTCCAGCTTAGCTTTTATTTCTTTGAGGTTATATCATGCATGTTTATTGTAGTTGTTGGTGAGCCACATATTTCTTGTAATTTTTATCTTCGCATTTAATTTCAGGATTTCAGGGTAGTCGCTTTATTGACATTTTATCAAGAGTTGATGTTTTATATTTGTTCTGTGTTTAATAATTTCTTTTACAGTTTATTGACTTTTACCGTATTTACCATCAACTCGCCTAGCTAGATTTTAGTGGCTCATATAGTTTAAGACATTAACGCATTTATTTTTATCAGCACCGATTTCTTTTTCCCTTTTTTTTGCTGTCTCTTTTGCTGATGTTCGTTCTTATGTGAATCGCAGTGCTCCCGTGTATCTTAGTGATGTGCTCTGTTGACTTTGTAATGTGCTACATGGTTTCATAGCTGTCAAGCGGATTTTCATTTGACTTTGTGCAGTGTTTTTGTCGTCTCTTTTGCCGTATCTTACGAGTATGCCAAAGGGAACAACTAGGCAGGAGAGATACGAGCAGCTTCTAGAACGCCGCGACGCCCGCTCTACTAGTCAGCCTGCGTCTCGTGTGACTTCTCTAGCCCGATCAGATCGTGTTGTTGCTGGTGCTAGTGGTTCGAATCCAGACGTTAGCCGAGCTGTGGAAGTTATGGTGGCGGAAGTCAGCATGTTCGAGGAAATTATGGAGAAGATTAATGCTCTGGTTGGTGAATTTAGGGAGTATAAGGAGCAAAGCGACCGACTACAACAACACGAGGAAGCTCTTCAACGACATGGTGCAGAACGGTAACCTTGCCCTGCAGAGGCAAGCACTTCCCAGACCGAGCGTCAGCCAGAGAGGGATGAATTGGTGCAACAGCTTCGTCGTCAGCTTGAAGAGAAGTCCGAGCAGTTAGCCGACACCCAGCGACAGCTAGAAATCTACCAGCAGGCCGCCACTGATCTTCCTACCCTGACATCACACGGCAGTACAAGAGATGGTGAAATTCAGGAGTTACGACAACAGCTTCGGCAGCGCAACTCTGAACTGGAGGAAGCCCGCAGACTTACCCGAGCTCCAATGGCTCAGAGATCTGGTGTTTCTATTCCCCAGGCACACGCCACAACCATCAACAGTGAACCACTGCAGCCGTTTCCCAGGAGCCGGCCTTTAACTCCAGAACCAGTTTCCCAAGCAGATGCTATAGGAAATCAACAGAACCAGGTGTCATCCCTTCCACATTATGCTGCCCCGGTACCTTCACTGCGTAGCTTCTCCCCACGTCAAGTTGGTAACTCAGAGCGTCAGCCCTCACAGGTTTCCAGTACACCAATTATGAACTATGTGTTCACAAAAGAGACTGTTCCACATTTTAAGGGAGATGTGTCAGCTTCTCGGCCCCTAAAGAAAAATCAGGAAGTGGAAGGCTGGATCCGGGCTATCGAAAACATCATTAAGCCTACAACGTCAGAGGCGTATATTCAAGCCGCCAGGGCAAACTGTCGTGGGTCAGCCGAGTTGATCATTAACTCCCCGTTGTTCGACAACATTACTGACTGGAGTACTTTTAAAGCAGCACTCAGAAACAAGTTTAGAGGGACGTATACTTCTGCTGATTTTTTTAAGGTACTCTACGACATCCAGATGGTTCCAGGACAGGCCCCGATGGACTTTTTCCTCCAACTTGAAGGCAGTGTTTATCAAGGCTACCGAGACCACCGTGAAGCTATCGGTGACCCATCGCAGCTTGTGAAGAGGGTATTCTTGAGTGGCCTTCCTGCCTGGCTCCGTGATTTCTTGGCTATAAAAGAAGATGGTAGTCCAGCCCAGATTGCCGAAGCAGCTCAGCGAATCTGGAACTCACGGCACGGTATCCAACACTGTTCCACAGTCCATCAACCAGAAGACTGGACCCAACGTCCAAGCCGTCCTGCAAGGGCTCGGGACATGTATGCAATGCCAGTTGCAACACAGTCAGTGAGTAACCAACCAAATCCCAGTCCTGCTGGCCAGAGATGGTGCGAGTATCATCGCCTAACAACACACGATACCTCAGAATGTCGTGCAAAAGTTAGGAGGGATACCACATCCCCACAGTTTAACCGTCGATGCTATGAGTGCCGCAGCTCTGGCCATTTTGTCAGAGATTGCCCCTTTCGTCAGTGCCAGGCAGATGCTGCTCCCAGAACCCCTGGCCAAGATGACCCAGGGAGCTCGTACCAAGCCAGCCATACCCACACTCAAGGTCGCGTCCATGAGGTCCCAAGGACGCACGGGGCGGCCACTCGTGCCAATGATTGTTAATGGCAGTACTGTCCTTTGCTTCATCGATACTGGATCTGAAGTGACCATCTTGAAGCCCAGGACTCTCCAGTTTATAGACCCCCATGGAAACTTGTGCCGTAAAGATCCTACTCACGTGCTGAGAGGAGTGTCCAACAAGCCATTAGATACTCTGTGTGAGGTTACTCTTCCCTTCTGCCTTGATTCAGAATTAGAACTCCGACACCGCGTTGCTGTGTGCAACATTAGCTTCCCAGGAGATGTCCTCCTAGGTATGGACTTTTTCAGGAGAACTTCATACAGCTTGTCTTCAGATGCCAAGAATGATTCAGCTCATCTTACCATTGAAGGTCGTACATTCCCTGTCACCTACACTGATATGCACTCTCTGCAGATTGGTATTATTGATGTAGACTCTGAAGAACCAGGATTAACAGTGCCTAAACCTAAGACATTATCAGCCGCTGTCCAACGGAGCTCCCACCACACACTGGGCGCTTCATGGAGGGTGTGGTTGCTAAGTCTGGTCCCAGTGAGAAAGATGTTATCTTCATGCCCCAAGCATCAGTTGCTTGTGTGTCGCCCTATCTACTCACAACTGTCTCAGGACGCCATTGCCCTGTGTGGGCATTGAATGACACTGCAAAGACAATACGGCTAACCCAAGGGACACGTTTGGGGACGGTAGCTGAGATTGAAAAAGTATACTCTCCAGGCGATGATTCTGATCAAGATGAGGGTCCATTAGGTGCCACTGATTCTGTAGATTGGGATGATACACAGGACGAGGAGTTTAATTGGGAGGAAGACCAATTCGATCGCACCTACGGTTTGGAAGACTTTGGGTTCGACAACTATGACTTTTTCACGGGAGAGTTGCCACTATCACATGCCCTTGCAGCTGTCGAGGCTGCTGGCCTATTGGATAAGAATACAACTCCAGATGGTAGTCCAGCTTTTGACTTTGATCACTTGGATGATTCCCAAAAGATGGAGATACAGTCACTTCTTAAAGGTTACCAGGTTCTCTTTAATGGAGGTGAAGAGACAGTGGACCACATTCCAGATATATAACACCGAATTGAGACAGGAGATGCAGCACCAGTGTCCACACGCCAGTGGCGTCTTCCGCAGACAACAAGAAACGTAATCAGAGAACAATGCAACTCCATGCTCAGGGCTGGTGTAATTGAGCCATCAACTTCACCTTGGCTCAGTCCTGTAGTCTTAGTGAAGAAAAAGGGGGGAGCACTGAGATTTTGTGTGGACTACCGCAAGCTTAATCAAGTAACTACATCAGACACCTACCCTTTGCCTCGTATCGATGAGTTGCTGGATGAGCTGGGCCCCACTGATACTTTCACAACACTGGATGCTAGAGCAGCCTATTGGAGTGTAGAAGTTCACCCTGATGACCGACCTAAGACGGCCTTTAGCGACGGCTACCGCTTGTTCCAGTTCCGCCGTCTACCCTTTGGTCTCAGCACTGCCCCAACCACTTTCCAGCGCACAATGAACTTTGTGTTATCTCCAGTGCTTGGGCGCCACACTCTGGCTTATCTTGACGATATTGTTGTCTATTCCCGGGGTTTCAAGCAGCACCTTCAGGACTTGGAAGAGACTTTAAAGTTGCTGATGGTGGCCGGCCTGAAATTGAATGCCGAGAAGTGTACTTTTGCCTCCACAAGCATCAACTTTCTGGGTTTTACCATCTCTCCCGAAGGCGTGGCACCAGATCATAACAAAGTAGCTGCCATCTTGGAGACACCACCCCCACGAACTGTTAAAGAAGTGCGCCGTTTCCTGGGTGCAACTGGTTTCTTCCGGAAGCACATTGAAGGTTATGCCAACATTGCCGCCCCACTTCACCTGCTGTTGAAAAAGGGACATCAATGGAAATGGGAAGAGCAGCAGCAGCAAGCTTTTGCAACACTGAAGGAGAAACTTATGACAGCACCTATTCTGAAGCAACCAGATTTCACAAAACCCTTTGAGCTCCATACTGATGCTAGCAGTCTTGCTCTTGGAGCTGTCCTTCTCCAGAAAGATGACCAAGAGGTACCTCATGCCATTGCATATTACAGCAGAAAGTTGAGGGATGCTGAGACACGATATCCACCAATTGATTGTGAAGCACTGGCAGTGGTTGAAGGAGTTCGAGTATTTGATCCCTATTTGTATGGACGTAAATTTGTTGTTTTCACTGATCATCGACCTCTAGTTTATGTTTTCAAGCAGCGCACTAAATCACCGCGAATGACACGATACGCCCATGACCTATCATTTTATGACTTTGATATCAAGTATAAGGAAGGTCCCACTAATTATGTACCTGACCTATTGTCACGTCAGATTGCTCCTGTAGATGTTAATGACCTATCTGCAGAGAATCTAGCTGAGGAACAGCACCAGGATCCCAAGTTTAAGGATATCCTGTCTTACCTACAAGAAGGAACAGTGCCTAGATGGAAGCTGCCAATACCCCTGTCTGAATTCGAACTAAAGGATGGAGTTTTATACCGTTTGAGGCACTTGCCTGTTAAGATAATCTACCAGCTCTGTGTTCCTCAGAAGTTACGTAATTCAGCACTGAAAGTAGCACATACACCACCACTAGCTATGCATCCAGGGATACACAGGACTTATGAGAACCTCCGTAGTATGTTCTACTGGCCTAATATGCTACAGGATGTCAGGAATTACGTGGAAAGATGTCTTACATGCCAACAATCCCGTGGAGTTGCTCAGCGTGTTTCTATGGCAGAAGCACCTCTTGCTCTTTACCCCTTAGAGAGAATCTCGATGGATATCCTAGATGTAGGTCAAGCACCAATGAAATGGGCCTTAACCATCATCGACCAACATACACGCTTCATTCAGATTGTTCCAATGAAGAACATCACTGCCTCCAGAGTACACCAAGCTTTCTTGGACCACTGGGTGACGTACTTTGGTCCACCTCGTGTCATCCAAACTGACAATGGGAGACAATTTATTGCACAGATATTTAGTGAACTTGTTGAGTTGCTTCAGTCCACACACCATTTCACCATCAGGTACCACCCTCAGGCAAATGGCCTTGTGGAGCGTACCAACCGTGTTGTAAAAGCGGCTCTCAGGTCAGTTGTTGGAGATAGACCAGGAACCTGGCAAAAGTTTGTACCAGAACTTCGTCTAGCACTCAATTCGGCTATACACCGATCAACCGGAGAACAGCCATTGTATCTGCTCACAGGGAGACATTCATATTTTCCAGTAGGATTGACGAATGAAGCATTATTTTCTGAAAATGAAGATTTTCAAGAAAGGCTAAGGACTGCCCGTCGTGCAGCCGTCAATGCTTCAAGAGATGCAAGAGGTGTCTACGGGAGGTACTATAACAGACGTGCAAGGGGAACCTTTACTCCTGACATAGGGCAGCTGGTATGGTACAAGGAGATGGTGCCGCGCCCATTAGGACCAAAATGGCAGGGTCCTGCTCGTGTTACCAAACGGTTAGGGCCAGTTTCCCTTGAAATCCAGGATCTTGACTCCAGCAAGGTTCTAAGAGCTCACCTTAACCACCTACGACCATACATTCCACCAGAAGAACTGTCTTATGCAGATGATGATGCTGTTCCAGAAGACGGGGATGAGCCGGTAAATGATGATCCATGGGTGGCAGTCCTGACATCATGTGTGCAAGATCCTGCACTCTCTGAGTCCAGTCGGCCAACTTGCGACACACCATGTGCTTAGGGACCCCCATTTTTCAGTGCGATCTTGGCTTAATGCCACACTGAGATGGGGTATGCTGTTAGCTGCACTCGTGTAGGGACCTTGTTTCTGTGAGCTCTTGGCTTAGTGCCACACAGGAATAAGGGATGCTGTTATCAGACATTAGGGACCTCTGTGCCAGTGTGATTCGGCCTATTGCCACTCTGGCTCGAGGATGGCTGTTAGCTGTGGTTTGTTAAAGGATTCCAGAATGCAATTTTTGCAGGGAGGGATGCTAATTTCACTGCTTGTACTTTAAAGAGGTTCACATTAAGGATGATGTAGCTTCTGGCTACAGGGCAATATTATAATTTTCATCTATTATACGTATTCAAAGCTTCTGGTTTGATATTTATACTTACTTTTAAAGAACACACTTTTATACCATGTCCACTCTTCGTGTACTGTCAGGACTCAGACTGCTTGTATTTTTCAGGTCTCCACTGCGTTTCGACCCAGAGCGGGGGAGGAAACTGTAAGGTGGCATCCCGCAGCCTCACATCTCCCAGTCATCTCCCGTTCATCTCCCGTCGTCTCGTGCGTTTCGCCTTACTGTACGATCTTCGGCTGCTACCTTATCTTCTTTTTGTCTGCCTTTTATTTGTTTTTATGCTTCGTTTGTTTTATTCGCATTTGTTTGAGTTTGCCCTTTCACTCCATACTTTCGTCTGCGATTCATTTACAAGTATATTTGTTCACGCTTCATCTTTGAGTTCTTTAACCTGTTATGCTATGTTTTATTGTCATTAATTTTTACCTTAATTTTTAGTTATTTTTCCACACCTACAGTGGCTTTGTTTTTGTTTTAAGAAATATTGATTTTACGCATTATTTTACTGTTTTAATTTCTCTCAGTTTATTGCAGTGTGAATGAATATTTTTCTCAGTTTTACTGTCTCCTGATGATTTTTGTGGCTTTTCTTTTGTATTTATGTATATATTTTATTTTTATTAATCTATGTTCGACGTGGCTTATGACGTCACGAAAACTATAAATATAAGCCGCGTTGAGCGGGAAATAGATCCATTCTCAGCCAGACCGGTGTTTCGCTATCCTCCTGTGTGATTTTTTTTTAATTAGCCGGCCGATGGAAGACTCAGCCCATCGAAGCGTCACATCATCATAATATACTACAAGTTAAGTTCTGTTTCCTGACGGTATTTATTTTTCATAGGAGCTGGACATTATTCTTTATTTTTAATTATAAATATGAACCAGTCTTTATAGATAATACAGTATTATGATGCTGAAGAATATTCATTAAGGTTTCTTTTTTCACGGTTTAATATTTTCCATATGGCAACTTAATTTTGGTGAGATAAGACTAAGAATCTATCCAGGGGTGTCATTTAATTTCTACACGCTACCAATCCATAGAAATTAATAAGACAGGAACCCACTGATTATAGTATACTGTGGCTACGGAGCCTTATACCCCGCGACAATGCTTTAAACGATACTTCATTTATTAATGATAACGATGAAGAAGGAGAGGGAGAGGATATTGTACCTTTGAATCCACATCTTTCTTGATTTTCTTTCCTTCCTATGAGGATCATAATTACTGTAAGATATAATGTGAATATAAATAAGATATTGATGATAGATGTGTATTATGATGATTATACTTATGTGGTATAACGCGTAAAACACAGTGTCACGCAGACATATACCACATGTTGGGTACTTTGACCATTTGTCTACACCCCACTTCCATGGGAAAATCACAGTGCCACGCAAACATATATCACATGTGGGTACTTGACCATTTGTCCACAGCCCATTTCACGCCTCGTTGGCCGTTATCGGTCGACCTGAGATGTCTTTCCCAGGCTCAGCAAAATAGTGAACAACGAAGTGTTGTGGTTTTGGTAGGCGTGTCCTACATCTAAAGAAATAACTTCATTGGCCTAGTACTGTGTTGAAGGGGCGTGTATAGTGTGAAAAAGGGCCAATGAAGAGAAAATAAGGAGATGAATAACATAGAATAACCAATGAAAGAAAAGTACCGAGAAGAGCTGAAAGCCAGGAACGCAAAAGTTAGGCACTCGGTGAACAGACCTGACCCTAGGCGCATCTGAACCTGTAACTCGGTGAGTCGCTCGAATAATTCTTAGACAGATCTCCCAAACATATAGTAGACACAATCTAGAACCAAAGGCTTGCTCAGTATAGAGTAAGTAAATAAATATTGAAGTGGAAGCATTCTTTCACTGTTCCTTTTATAATCTATCTATTAAGCATAAGAGATCTGACACTCTATAAAAGTCAGTGGTGGCAGAATACCGTTTAATTGTGGAGTATTTAATCTTAACTGATTAAAGTAAAAAATTCATGTTATAATATGAGTGAATATCAACGGTAACGCAGAAATACCACACTTAATATCTATTGAATAAAAAAAAGTGGAAGTATGTGATGTATTATTATTTCTGTACCTATAAACTACATATAAAATCAAACAAATCACTTGATTGTGTGATGTTTCCATATACGGCATAACGAACTAACATGTTCAATCTTGATTCGAAGTTATTTGTACTGTATACCCTCGAGCAAGAACCCAGGTTACTGACCCGGATAGGGGGGGGGGCTGTACAGTGTACAGGGTGTGGTAGGTAAGGGTTCGAATTTATTTGTATTGTATGCCCTCGAGCAAGAACCCTGGTTACTGACCCCGTGGAGATGGTCACACTTCACTGCAGGAAGGTGACTACTAATGCATTGTTTTTATCTTGACGTCATGGGTAATTGCCCAAGGTAAATAGATAATTCCCGTAGATAATTCCATGAAGGTCAACGTAAAAAAGAAGAGTCGAAGGTTAAAGTAAAAAAAAAGTAAAAAAAAAAATAAAAAAAAGAAGAGTCAGTAACTGGAAGGTTTTACAGGGCGTGGTAGGTAAGTTATTTGTACTGTATGTCCTTGAGCAAGAATCCTGGTTACTGACCCCGTGGATTGGGGGGGGGGGGTTAATAGCTGCATTCTTTTACATGATGTGGGTAGGTAATAAACCAAGGAGATAATTTTTAGTGCAGCTAACAGAAAATTAACAGTGAAGAGCAAGGTCACACTTCATTGCAGGAAGGTGATCACTAATGCGTTGTTTTTATCTTGACGTCATGGGTAATTGCCCAAGGTAAATAGATAATTCCCGTAGATAATTCCATGAAGGTCAACGTAAAAAAAAAAGAGAAGAGTCGACTGTTAAAGTAAAAAAAAAAAAAAAAAAAAAGAGTCAGTAACCTGAAGGTCAGAGTAAAAAGAATAAAAAAAGAAGAGTCGGTAATTGCCTCAAGGTCAAAGTAAAAGAAAAAAAGTAAAAAAAAAAGAAGAGTCAGTAACCTGAAGGTCAAGTAAAAAAAAAAATAAGAAGAGTCGGTAAATGCCTCAAGGTCAAAATAAAAAAAAGTAAAAAGAAGAGTCAACGTAAAAAAAAAAAGAAGAAGAAGAGTCGAATGTTAAAGAGAAAAAAAAGTTAAAAAAAAGAAAAAAAGTCAGTAATTTGTATACTGTTTCGTTTTTGTTTTTTTTTATAAGAAAAAACAAATGTGATTTTGCAATTAAAATCCACTATTGAGACGCCATGTTAATGCAGCATTGCGAGAAATTATCTAAAAACTATGTTCATAACGCAGTTAATGTTAATTTTGATATGAACATGACAAAAATAAAGAAAATTCACAGGAAATAAGCAAGAATAATGTTCACACAGCCTAGGGTAAATTTGCAGACAATTATAGGCCTACAATAACATTAAAAAATACGTGGTATTAATAGTCTGACAAATTCATACCCATTTCATATATATGACATAGTTGAAAAACACAAGATTTTTTTTTTTCTTCAGAAAATGGTGATTCATACATTAGAGCTCAATAAACGATTGAAGCATCTTCCGGGACCATCAGAACTCTGGAAAAGGACATCAATAAATATCGTAGCCTCCGCTCCTATCGAACTTCTGGCAAAATACAAGTTCCGCAAATTATGAGCAGGACAGTTTAGACTGACAAATAGCCAGGGAGATCTCTAAAGAACACAGATAATAAGGATCAACAAATCAATTCATATTCATTGTCATTTTTATTTATCTTTTTTTTTTTTTTTTTAATAAATTGCACTTCTTTGTTTTCATCATACTTTTTCACATTGAAGGAAATAATAAATGCAACTTACTGTCTGTTTATTTTTGTGTTTTCTATTAATTCATATACAATTATTCATATTCTTATTCATTTCAAAGTTTGACTAACATTTCTTTTTGGAAAATGTTGATACAAATAGCAGCCCCATTGCACAGAGTAGTTTTTTTTGTATATAGATTGTATATGATCCATAAGATCATGAAACAGAATATGTTTTCTAAGAAATTAATTTATGTAGTAATAATTTTACACAGAAGAAATCTTTCTTCTTTTAATTGTAACGTGAAAATCTTGCTGATGGATCATGCTTATAGGTCATGGGATTAGTCAAAGGAATATAAAGAATCATATAAGGCGCTTGTTGATTGGCGGAATCAATTTACCAGAGTTACTATCACAACGGTGGTAGAGTCGATTTATTTTTACCAAGTGCCTTGATATCGCTTTGTGAATCTCACTTTACCATGGCTGGTAAACGTGCTGGTAACTGACCGCTGGTAAATGCCTTACGATCGCAAATTAATGAATCCCTGGATGCGTAAAGAGAAATTTAGGTGAATTTCAACGTTCATGGGTTTATTGATATTGATTGCGGCATCCAGACAGGTAGGAGAGTTACAGCCATTTCTGTTGTTGTTGTTGTTGTTTTCTCTCTCTCTCTCTCTCTCTCTCCCTCTCTCTTTTCACTTTCTGTAATCGTCCATGGTAATTATCCATGCAATTGCAGCTTTCTTGTCCATCTAACAGATCAGTAACCTTACTGTGTACAGTGCATATTTACTCGCCATAATTGCACTTCCAGTCATTGTAAACGGCTGCAATAACCCACCGGATAAGTAACTTTACTGTGTA
>NW_028234442.1:5231231-5233731 GCF_977035675.1 Penaeus japonicus
AATATTGATAATGATAATATTGATAATGATAATATTGATAATGATAATATTGATAATGATAATATTGATAATGATAATATTGATAATGATAATATTGATTATGATAATATTGATAATGATAATATTGATAATGATAATGGTACTGATTATAATAATTATGATGATAATGATAATGATAATATTGATAATGATAATGGTATTGATATAATAATAATGATAATTATGATAATATTGATAATGATAATGGTACTGATTATAATGATTATGATAATAATGATAATGATAATATTGATAATGATAATGGTACTGATTATATTAATAATGATAATAATAATAATGATAATATTGATAATGATAATATTGATAATGATAATATTGATAATGATAATATTGATAATGATAATATTGATAATGATAATATTGATAATGATAATATTGATAATGATAATATTGATAATGAAATAATGATAATATTGATAATGAAATAATGATAATATTGATAATGAAATAATGATAATATTGATAATGAAATAATGATAATATTGATAATGAAATAATGATAATATTGATAATGAAATAATGATAATATTGATAATGAAATAATGATAATATTGATAATGATAATATTGATAATGATAATATTGATAATGATAATATTGATAATGATAATGATAATACTAATAAGGATAATACTAATAATGATAATGATAATACTAATAATGATAATGATAATACTAATAGTGATAATGATAATACTAATAATGATAATGATAATACTATTAATGATGATAATACTATTAATGATGATAATACTATTAATGATGATAATACTATTAATGATGATAATACTATTAATGATGATAATACTATTAATGATGATAATACTATTAATGATGATAATACTATTAATGATGATAATACTATTAATGATGATAATACTATTAATGATGATAATACTATTAATGATGATAATATATTAATGATGATAATACTATTAATGATGATAATACTATGAATGATGATAAAAAAAATACTATTAATGATGATAATACTATTAATGATGATAATACTATTAATGATGATAATACTATTAATGATGATAATACTATTAATGATGATAATACTATTAATGATGATAATACTATTAATGATGATAATACTAATAATGATGATAATACTATTAATGATGATAATACTATTAATGATGATAATACTAATAATGATGATAATACTAATAATGATGATAATACTATTAATGATGATAATACTATTAATGATGATAATACTATTAATGATGATATACTATTAATGATGATAATACTATTAATGATGATAATACTATTAATGATGATAATTCTATTAATGATGATAATACTATTAATGATTATAATACTTTAATGATGATAATACTATTTATGATGATAATACTATTAATGATGATAATACTATTAATGATGATAATACTATTAATGATGATAATACTATTAATGATGATAATACTAATAATGATGATAATACTATTAATGATGATAATACTATTAATGATGATAATACTAATAATGATGATAATACTAATAATGATGATAATACTATTAATGATGATAATACTATTAATGATGATAATACTATTAATGATGATAATACTATTAATGATGATAATACTATTAATGATGATAATACTATTAATGATGATAATACTATTAATGATGATAATACTATTAATGATGATAATACTATTAATGATGATAATACTATTAATGCTAATGATAATACTATTAATGCTAATGATAATACTAATAATGATAATGATGATAATATTGATAATGACAATGATGGCACTAATAATAGTAATAACAATGACAACAGTAATAGTAATATCAATAGCGATAATGTTGACTATAATAATAATGATAATGATGATAATGAATAAGAACAGTGGTGATGATAATGATAATGATAACAATAATAGTAATAGTAATAATAACAGTAATAGTAATAATAATAGTAATAGTAATAATGATAGTAATAGTAATAATAATAGTAATAATGATAATGATAGTAATAATGCTAATGATAATAGTAGTAATAATAATAATAGCAATAATAATAAAAGTAATTATCATAATGATAGTAACAATAGTGATGATAATTCTGAGAACAACATCAGCATTAATAATGACAGCATCATCACAATGGTATTTTTTATCCTTAAAATGAGTAACAATAGTAAAATCAAAACAATAATAATAACAATAGTAATAATAGTAATTATAATAACAGTAATGATAAAAGTAATCATAATGATAGTAATACTAATCATAATAATGATAATCATAATAATGATGATAATCATAATAATGATAATTATAATAATGATGATAATCATAATAATGATGATAATTATAATAATGATGATAATTATAATAATGATGATAATTATAATAATGATGATATTTATAATAATGATAATAATTATAATAATGATGATAATTATGATAAT
>NW_028234442.1:5253731-5258731 GCF_977035675.1 Penaeus japonicus
ACACTTTTTTAAGGACTCACCACTAATCCTTTCAGGTGTCATGTTCAGTAAGTTCTGCATGTTGCAAAAGGGGGAAGGGGGTATGCAACATATTGAGAACCGCTCGATAAAAGTAGATATACATGTATATATGTATATATATAATAATAATGGGTTCCACGTGTCTTTGGAAACACTTATGGACCATCTTTCTAATTATTTTCTAATTATAGTGGTGTGTCCTTATATACACACACACACGAGCCCCGCCCTCGCTTTAATTAAAGTTATCTGTGGTTCCTACGTGCATGCGCATTGATATGCAAATATAAATTATTCGCTATTTTGATTAAACTTTTTTATTACTTACGGATTAATATTTTGGTTCAGCTACCATTTGTATTTCTTGTGAATGTATACGACGCTCAAAAGATTTGCTTCTGTATCAAAATATTTCCGTTTTCAAGTTGAAGTATATTACATCATCATAGCAGATATTTAGAAATGAATAATGATTTAGCTTTTGTGTTGTTATGTAGTTATTGGTGTTTCACTGCAGGTACTTGTTTGATATTTGACCCTTAATTTGCACTCAATTCAAATATATTATTAGATAATTGTAACAAAGCTCTCTATGTGGTAAATCCAGGTAATTGCTTACCACTATAATTATTTACTGGATGTGCATTCCTATCACAACACTATATGTTCTTCTGCTTAAGAGTTTAAATTTCAGTATTATGATTATACTCATAGATGTGTGTTGATATATATATATATATATATATATATATATATATATATATATATATATATATATATATATGTATATTTATTTGTTTATTTATTTATTTATTTATTTATATGTATGTATGTATATACATACATACATGTGTATATATACATATATATATATATATATATATATATATATATTTTTTTTTTTTTTTTTTTTTTTTTATGTATGTATGTATATATATACATATATATCTATATATATCTATATATATAGATATATATATACATATATACATATATATATATACATATACATATATATATATTTATATATTCATACATATATATATTATATATAACATATATACATATATATATATATATATATATATATATATATATATATATATATATATATATATATATATATATTGAAGCTATGGAATAGTGTACAATAAGAATTATTATAAGAAAAACAAAAGCATTGTAATCTATTGAAATTACCCATTTCGGTATAAAAGAAAACGTGCTGTCAAAAGAAGCGAAAAACGAGCACCAGTAGCGGTATGTTTGAAAGCCGATATTTAACCAATGAAATGAGATATCACGAATCACGTAGTTCTGTATAAGATACCTTAGGTTATTGATAACGTCACAAAAAATAGAGAATAGAGCCAACGTTCTGCGTAAAAATGGTGACGTGTCGTGAACGACGTCACACAAAGGGACCCTTGAGGTCAAGCGAGGGGCGACCGCACGAAGACCTGGTCACGCCCGGAGCGAGGTGACATGAGGCGAGCCGAGGGGAACACGAGCAGGAGGTTCTATCTGTCCTATCTGAGGGGAGAGTGTACTTCACTTAGAGAGTGGAAGGGTATTTCAGCAGGGTTAATATTTCAATTAACATGTATAGAGGGATAATGATGGTATTTGCTATAAAGAAAAAATATATATACATAAGAGGAAGATATATTCGCAAATCTTGCCTCAAACGCCAACTTCCTCGCCATTCCGAGTTTACCAAATTAAATCCGCTAATAGTAAGTGTTCCTTTCTGTTATGCCAGGAATGGGAAACCACATATTGTTATAATAAAACACATTGGTAAGATAGTACTTGAATTACATACTATGTTGTTACTGGTAGTAATTTAACGTAACATATATTGTAAAATTTTATATGTGAAATTTAGATTGAACTTGGTATGTAAACCTATGCAATCTTACAAAGTGATGAATTAGTATTCATTTTTGAACCAATGACTATGGTAAATTTATTAAAAACTTTGGATGTTATGTCTCAAAAATATTAGTGAGACTGTTGATAAATCTCTGTTACACGTTCCTAAAGTAAAGTAAATTCTCAGGAACGAATTCAAATACATTGAAGAAATATATATGATTGTAAGCATCAAACAATTAAGTACTCAGTCAATTTGAATATATACTGCTAGAAGGGAAACGTATTACTGTAAAATCAAACACTAAAATTTTGAAATATATTATTAATCATAATTTAAAATAGTCATTCCTCTCACTTCAGAATGACTATCTAATACTATGCATATACTTTTATGTTAACATGTATATGTGTGAATTTGTATGTGCAATTACATAGTAATATGTATTTTATAATATTAATTCATATAATATGTGTAAGTGAGTTAAATCCTAAATTATATAAATACATTGAAAACGAAACTATAAGAACTAAAGGGCCGTTTTTTTAAACTTCGTACCGGCCCGAACGAATACCTTACCAACCCGAATATGAAAAATCGGATTAGTTAAACGGAATTTGTTTGGGCTCGCCCGAAGATATTATAGCCACCCTAACGAAAAAAAATGCGATCGGCTAACCCTCCCCAGAGCCGTCCCGAATCGAAATTATTACAACAAAAAACAAAAAGCTTCTTCTCTAATAAAACTAAAACATTTATATGAACCGACTGTATTTTAATTCATACCATAGTAGGCTTTGCAAAGTGTCTCTTAATCATCAGATATTTTGTCGGAGAATTTTGTTGACACCATTGAATTTTGGAACACATCAACAGCGTTCCACGAATAATCAAAAACGAAACCTGTCTCCTGAGCTCTTATCTACGACTTCGTGCGTCAAAAGTCAACTTCAATGCTGAACAAACGACACCAATAACATTTTTAAGAAGGTAAGAAGCACATAAGAAGTGGTTGACGTGCATTAATAGACATATTTAGGCCAGTGAGGTGAAGGTACTGTCAGCCTGTACCGTGTCCAGTATCGCGGTTTTCTTGCTTCTTCAGCTGTTATCACTCCCACTTAAAAATAGTTATTAGAAAAACGGAAATCAGTCATTAAACTGTATTTCATCATGGTATTGTCATCCTTTAATGTACTTAGTTTGTGCAGAATCATTAAACTCCTATACTTGATGTCACATTTAATAGAAAATCATAATTTACATTTTTGCTAAGTAATAAATTGATATAGGATTTGAGTCAGTTTTTTAAATTATTATTTGACGTAATGAAACCTATGTGCAATGATTTATATATCTGAAGTTAATGCTATCAATTAATTGTTCAGAATATGACCTTATGAAGCAATTTTGTGGCCTCCATGCTTTATGTATATTTGGGAATTGTGTACTATTGTGTGAATCCTCTTTATTATAGGTAATAATGGTAATGTGGACCAAGTTGAGGAAGTGGAGGAGGTCTGTCTGCCACGTTTAGTGGTGAGAGATAGAAGGATCCAGTTGTCATGCAGTCAGAGGAGGAGTTCTTGAAACGTTATCAACTGCCAAAGCAGTGCACCAGAAACCTGCTTCAGAAAATCAGCAGAAAATTACCCACAGCAAGAGATGGCAGATGTAATTATTCTTCTTTCAAAATAATGCTGGTTATACAAAATATTATTAGTATAAATATGATATAAAATACTATATACTAATGTATGGGTGTGTGGAATTTAAACTATGGTGCTGATACATATTTTCTTTTATTTTTAATAGGTTGCAGCTTGTGTTATGTTGCATAATCTAGCCACAACTGAGAATATTGATATTGCCAAAGAAGAAGACACATATGAACTGAGAGCATGATGCAGTACACTGCGAAAATAATGATAATCGTTTAGGGTTTGATGTCAGAAAATGTTTGTGAACAATGGTTTTAGGATGGCTTAGCAGTCAGAGAATTTCTGGATGAATCATTAATTTCCACTTTAAGCATATTTCTACTTACTTTATATTACCTGTATATTAAAAAGAATTGCTTATAGTAAATTGCAGTAATTATTTTTGGTATCAGGAACCGTCATATCAAACATTTACCTTATCATTGTTTATAAGTGAAATAAGACCTTGTCAGAAACCTTGTCAATCAGTGTTTTTTTTTCTGATTCTTTATTAGTAAGATGAGACATATTTTCTGTTTTGAAATATTTCCTTATCAATGGAACCATAGGAGATGTCAAGATATATATATATATATATATATATATATATATATATATATATATATATATATATATATATATATATATATATATTTATTTTTTATTTATTTTTTTTTTTCTTTCTTTTTTAAGTCGCAAATAACTATGTGCAGATTTTTTCTCTCTTTTTTGTGTGAAATACGACTTGTCTATTTACTTATATTTAGTTATCTACTTAACTGGGAAATGTCTAGATTTTTACATTTTCCTTTTTGATGTCTGAAGTCATGTTATTTAGTCTGTTGCATTAGTTATTAGTGGGATATGAATTTTCTAGTAAAAACATTTAAATTATATATGCAAAAAGAGGCCTTTGCATGTATGTTTTTGATTACTTTTATCATAAGAATGAAATAAAAGAGCTATGTAGATTTTGTTGTTTTATTTCATGCTTTTGCAGCATTTATGTTTTTTCCAGATTTTGTGCCGTGAAGTTGCAAATATTGCTTTGCATCACCTAAAAATGAAATTATTTCATCTGCAACCCTTTAAAGTCACTTGAAACTCTTTCTGCAGATGCACGAACTGCTTCACAAGACTTGGAGAATTCCTTTCTAATTTCATTCGCCTGTAAGAGTTGGGCATCATGGAGCTTTTTGTTGTTCAGGCTAATAGCCTTGTAGCATTACTCCCTCTCTGAGATTTGGTCCCTCTTTTTGCCCTTCCTATGAGTTGTTGAAGAAGGTGATGAAATGGTTGAAGGAGATGGTGGTTCACCACAGGCAGATGGTGGAACTGGGGTTAGTGGTGGAGCTGTTGGCAGAGAGGGTTTTCTAGGAAGTAAAGGAGGTCCTAGAGGGCTT
>NW_028234442.1:5268731-5273731 GCF_977035675.1 Penaeus japonicus
GAGGTACTCCCGACTCTACCTCTAGGCGCTCAATGCGAGTGCACTTAAGGGCTCCAAGACAGACGCGTAAACACGCATTCTGCACGACATTCAGACCTTTCAGAGTTGAGCTCGTTGCCGAGCCATACACGATTGACCCATAATCTACTTTAGACCTAATCAGGGATTTATATAACATCAGTAAAGACTTTCTATCAGCTCCCCATTTGTGTCCAGAAATGCACTTTAATAAATTAAGTGCTTTTTGACATTTATTCTTTAACTGACCAATGTGGTCTTTCCAATTTAATCTACTATCAAAGAGTAGACCAAGAAATCTAGCTGAATTTTGAATAGGTATTGGATGGTTGTCTAGAGTTAGCCTGATGTTGGGCTTTCTCCTATGTGTAAAAACCACGCCAATACTCTTTCT
Source organism: Penaeus japonicus (assembly GCF_977035675.1). NCBI lineage: Eukaryota > Metazoa > Arthropoda > Malacostraca > Decapoda > Penaeidae > Penaeus > Penaeus japonicus. Next base: position 5,269,144 of record NW_028234442.1, read on the forward strand.
AATGGAAAACTTAAAACCCCACTGGAGGCCCCAGTTATGAATCATATCCAGTGCCAATTGGATCCGATTTGCCGAGAACTCTGCATTATTGCTGGAGTGCCATAATGCACAATCATCGGCGTACAGTGAGTATTTAAGATTTCGAGGAGGAGATGGTAAAATGTCATTTATCATACATAAAAATAGGGTGGGAGACAAGACACTTCCTTGTGGGACCCCGTTTGCCTGGACAAAAATGTCCGAGAAAGTGACGTTGTCGGAAAATAATTTGACAGAAAAAGTTCTGTCAGAAATGAAATTTTGGATAAAACAAGGCAAGCTTGTTTCCACGTAATCCGAAAGCATAAAGTTTTCTGAGTAGGCCATGTCGCCATGTCATGTCGTAGGCTTTTCCTATATCTAAAAATACTGAAATCAAAAAATGCTTTTTGGCAAATGCCTCATGAATATGACTTTCCAGTTTTACTAGCTGATCGAGAGTTTGGCGTCCCTTTCGGAAGCCGCACTGCTCGTCAACTAGTAAATTCCTGGTATTTAAAAGATGCAATAGCCTACTATTAACAATTCTTTCCATGACCTTGCATAAGCAGCTTGTCAACGCAATTGGGCGGTAAGAAATGGCGGATCTGGGATTTCCCCCTCCTTTCAATATGGGAATGATGTGGGCGAAGTGCCATGAATTTGGAAAAGTCTGACTTTTCCAAATATCATTGTACACTTCTAGCAACTTAATCATGTCATCATGATTAAGAAGCTTTATCATCTCATATCGAATCTCATCGGGGCCTGGGGATGTTCCTCTACAGGCTTCTAGGGCTCGGACAAGCTCATTCATTGTAAGATCTTTATTGTAATCAAAATTATCTCCTGTGACAAAGTGAATTGGTTGCAGCTCGGCTGCTTCCTTGGTTGTCAGGAATGCAGGATTGTAGTTTTCCGAGCTGCTTGTATAAGAGAACTGCCTGGCGATTATGTTAGCTATGTCTCTAGGTGAATCGTAATTATTTCCCTCATGAATGATATTTCTGATTTTTATTGATACTTTTTTCTATTTATTCTATTGACTGTGGACCAAACCTCTGATAACTTGGTGTTACTATTAATTGTAGAGACAAAGCTTCGCCAGGAGTCTCTTTTGGCTTGTCTGATTGTTCTACGAGCCCTAGCTCTCGCTTGTTTGTAATTGCGAAAGTTCTCGTTTGTAATGTTATTATGGAAAAGCCTGTAGGCCCTATTTCGTTCACATAGCGCCCTGCGGCAATCTGGTGTCCACCATGGAACTCTATGCTTAAAGCTATCTGTCGAAGTCTTAGGGATGGTTGCCATTGCTGCATTTATAATACAATTTTGAACATTGTTTACTTTATCATCAATGGTTTCTCCAACAACTTCGAGCTTGACGCTCCTTGTGAAGGCGACCCAATCTGCTCTTTTTACGTTAAATTTGGGTGCTGAAGGCGTCCTCGTGGTGTCGCATGAATATTGAATACAAATCGGAAGGTGATCGCTTCCCAACGAGTCGTCAATGGTGTGCCACAGGCACTTGGCTGCTAGTGTTGAAGAGACCAGTGATAGATCAATAAAGCTCAAATTACCGGTATTATCGTCTATTCGCGTTGGACTACCATCATTTAGAAGAACCAGATCAGAGTCGTTTGATCAACTTAACTACTTGCTCACCTCTACCATTCACCCGCAGGGAACCCCATGATGTATGACGAGCATTAAAATCACCTAAAATTAATTTATTATTTGGCAGACTGTCCTGAATAGCAAAAAGCTCATCATAGATCAGCATTTTATCAGGTGGACAATAAACTGAGCATATAGTCAGATACGTGTTATTGAATTTTACTTTGCATGCGACGTGTTCCAAAGTAGAATTAATTGTCACTTCAATGAAAGGGAGATTCTGGTGGATGTACATGGCGACTCCGCCTCCACCCCTTCCCTCTCGGTCTTTTCTACAAAAATGGTAGTTTCTTAGCGATACGACCTCGTCAGAGACTTGGTCGTTTAAATGGCTTTCTTGTAGAACGATAATATCGGGAGCATAGGACGAGGCTAATAATCTAAGGGAATTTAATTTTGATCTAAGACTTCGACAGTTCCATTGTATAATGGTATACGCGTGGATTACGTTTTATGGGGTTTGGAAATGCCTTGTCCGGCGGTTTTTATTTTCTTTTTTTGGGAGGGAGGCGCCTCCTCCTCTCCCTCGCTTCCCGAGGGCCTCTCTCGGGAATTTTTGGAGACAGTAGCCTCCATGGCCTGCTCCCCTCCACTAGAGAGACGCCCGGCAGAAGATGATCTGCTCTTACGAGCAGAACTACCACCAGACGAAGTTCTAGTAGGGGTCGCCTGGACTAAGAGGTGTGATCCAGATTGTGATTTGGTATCATCCTCCTTATGATGCTTTTTTTGCTGGGTTGATTCAGCAAATTCCTTTATTGTTTTAGTCAATTCTTTAACCTGATTCATTACATTTTTAACCGTTTCCTTTAATTCCGAAATTTCCTGGTCCTTAGCTGCGAGCTGCTGACTAATACTGCTTGCATTGGAAACTTTGTTAGTTACAGCTGAGGCGTAAGAAGTATTGGGTTTGCTTGTCAAACCTTCCACTTTCTTCTTGGCCTCACGGTAACTAACATCGTGTTCTCTCATGTATGCCAATGTCTCAGTCTCCGTCTTCAGGCTGCTGCATTCAGCAGAGCCTGACTGATGGGGACCTCCACAGTTAGCACACTTGAGGGTCTTTTCCTTGCATGTAGTAGTATCATGAGCTCCAGCATATTTACCGCACATAAATTTATCTGTATCTTTATCATTGCATCGTAATGAGGTGTGTCCAAATTTTTGGCATCTATTACAATGCATTGGTTTTTGGATATAGGGTCGAACTTGAACGATCTCATACCCAACTTTAACAGTACTTGGAATTTTATGTGAAGAAAAGGTCAAGAAACACAATCCGGTTTTTACTCGCACATCTCCATCTTTCTTAACCAAACAATTTACGTCTACTACGCTCTGGTCTTTCATGGCCTCAAGAATTTCACTTTCTTCCATTGTCCTCAAATCCCTGTGAAAGATTACTCCCTTACAGGTATTTGGGCCAACAGGAATAGTTACTTTAACTTGGAGGTCATGAATCTGCGTCAGTTTAAGTAAATTCTTAACCTGAGATTTAAATTGTAATTTAACAAGGAGGCTTCCATCTCGCAATTTTCGGACAAAATCAAACCCGCCTTCCACTTGACCATCAAGGACCTTCTTGATGATAAAGGGGTTGACATTCTGCAAGGATTGATTTTCTTTCACGCATCGAATGTTCAAGCACCTTGCATTCTCTGGAGGGATATCAATATGTCTTCTGGGTCGGTCATTGGTCGGGGTTCCATTTTTGATCAAATTTGTCTTAGAAAGGGTCTGAGTCGCCCCTCCTCCTTGGGGAGGAGGAAGGGTAGCCGGGGGATCAATCATGCTAGGGTGTCGGACCAGGTCCGATCCCTGGGCCAAAGCCCGTCGTCCTGAAAGGACTACCTTTCCCTTAACTATTGTATATCAACCTAATCCCAATAGCTAAGAGAGGATAAAAAAACAAGTCTTTTGTTATACGTCCTCGCCCCCCCTTAGTGGAAGCCTGGCTGCTTTCTCCAGTACCAACTAAGGGATCGGAGTTGGTGTATAAGGCACCTTCCTACCGCCGAACCTGCCTATTGCGAGGGACGGTAAGTCAATGCCCACCCCCCAAGCGAATACAGGAGCTCACAAGGAGACTCCCGTAGGCTCAGGAAAGTCACACCAGAAAAATGGAAGAAATTCAGGTGGAGAGAAAAGTTGCGCCCAAAGGACGCCCCAGACTACTGGGCCTCCCTATCCAGGGGTCAGCCCGTAAGGGCTACCCTGTGGTAGAAGAGAGCTGTGGGTCTGGGGTGGGGGCTGATTACTTTTACTTCTACTACTAGTCTCGTGTCACCTTCAAAATCAAAGCACTGAAGGTGCAGGCAAAGCACTAGAAGTGCAAAAAGTCTGAAAAAACAGTGTTTACTCTACTTTGTTTACTTTATTTCAACTGAGAAACAACAATGTCGAGCGTGACAAGAGGCCCTGATAAACAGGGTAACTCCAGTGGCACAAGACGTATGTTTTATTGCTTCTAAGTTTTCAACGAGGTGTTGACAGGGCAAAGTTTCATTCACGAGTGTGGCCAACTTCCTCGCCATTCCGAGTTTACCAAATTAAGTCCGCTATTAGTAAGTGTATTCATTTCTGTTATGCCAGGAATGGGAAACCACAGATTGTTATCATAAAGCACATTGGTAAGATAGTACTTGAATAACATACTATGTTGTTACTGGTAGTAATCTAACGTAACATATATTGTAAAATTTTAAATGTGAAATTTAGATTGAACTTGGTATGTAAAGCTATGCAATCTTGCATAGTGATGAATTAGTATTCTTTTTTGAAGCTATGACTATGGTAAATTTATTAAAAACTCTGGATGTTATGTCTCAAAAATATTAGTGAGACTGTTGATAAATCTCTGTTACACGTTCCTAAAGTAAAATAAATTCTCAGGAGC
>NW_028234442.1:5289197-5306697 GCF_977035675.1 Penaeus japonicus
TCGTCGAGTCACCATCACCGACCACATCCACCATCGTACGCACACATATCACCTACCACGGCGTATAACCGTCAATCCAACAATCACCACCTACATCCACTCACGTCGAGGGGGGGGGGGGGGGGGCGGGGGGGGGGGGGGGAGGGGGGGGGGGGGGGGGGGGGGGGGGCACAATCACTCACCCAAAAGAAACAAAAAAAAGGGTGTCTAGAAAAGATAGATGAAGGAGAATGAATTAAAAGGACAATACGAATAGTAAAATAGTAAAAGACTCATTATAATAATATGGCGATATATACTAATAACATATACAATCAGTGACTCCATCACCTAACACATACCAACAAAGTACGCCTACGTTATCGCACGCATACATCCACACATCGTCGCCACCCATCACCACCACACACATCCAACATTCGTACGCACCATCACCACCACATCCACCATCATCGCCACCCTATCAACCAACCGACCGATCGTCACCACATCCACCACCACCACATCCACCATCGTCGCCACCATCACCACCACATCCACCATCGTCGCCACCATCACCACCACATCCACCATCGTCGCCACCATCACCACCACATCCACCATCGTCGCCACCACCACCACCACATCCACCATCGTCGCCACCATCACCACCACATCCACCATCGTCGCCACCATCACCACCACATCCACCATCGTCGCCACCATCACCACCACATCCACCATCGTCGTCACCATCACCACCACAACATTCAACATCGTCGCCACCATCACGACCACATCCACCATCGTCGCCACCATCACCACCACATCCACCATTATCACAAACAGACACACACACCGACCATCCACCATCGTCGCCACCATCACCACCACATCCACCATCGTCGCCACCATCACCAGCAACCAACGGGAACCACATCCACCATCGTCGCCACCATGTCGACACCACCAACCTACAATCAAAAAACACCACCACACAAATAATCCAAATTAAATCTATCCATATCATCCAAACCATCCGTCGGGCCACGCATCACTTACACTAAAACCCAACAAATCCCACCATCGTCGTCACCATCACCACCACATCCACCATCACCACCACATCCACCATCGTCGCCACCATCACCACCACATCCACAATCACCACCACATCAACCATCGTCGCCACCATCACCACCACATCCACCATCGTCGCCACCATCACCACCACATCCACCATCACCACCACATCCACCATCACCACCACATCAACCATCGTCGCCACCATCACCACCACATCCACCATCACCACCACATCCACCATCGTCGCCACCATCACCACCACATCCACCATCGTCGCCACCATCACCACCACATCCACCATCACCACCACATCCACCATCGTCGCCACCATCACCACCACATCCACCATCGTCGCCACCATCACCACCACATCCACCATCGTCGCCACCATCACCACCACATCCACAATCACCACCACATCAACCATCGTCGCCACCATCACCACCACATCCACCAAAGTCGCCACCATCTCCACCACATCCACCATCGTCGCCACCATCACCACCACCACATCCAACATCGTCGCCACCATCACCACCACATCCACCATCATCGCCACCATCACCACCACCATCGTCACCACATCCACCATTACCACCACATCCACCATCGTCGCCACCATCACCACCACATCCACCATCGTCGCCACCATCACCACCACATCCACCATCGTCGCCACCATCACCACCACATCCACCATCGTCGCCACCATCACCACCACATCCACCATCGTCGTCACCATTACCACCACATCCACCATCGTCGCCACCATCACCACCACATCCACCATCGTCACCACCACACGACCACATCCACCATCGTCGCCACCATCACCACCACATCCACCATCGTCGCCACCATCACCACCACATCCACCATCGTCGCCACCATCACCACCACATCCACCATCACCACCACATCCACCATCGTCGCCACCATCACCACCACATCCACCATCGTCGCCACCATCACCACCACATCCACCATCGTCCGCCGTCCACCCATCACCACCACATCCACCTCGTCGCCACCATTACCACCACAATCCACCATCGTCCAGCCGCCACCGATCACCACCACATCCACCAAGTTGGTGCGCCACCATCAATTAACCACCACATCCACCATCGTCGCCACCATCACCACCACAGCATCCAACCATCGTCGCCACCATCACCACCACATCCACGATCGTCCGCACCATCTACGTCGCTCACCACACGACCACATCCACCATCTCCACACCGACATCAAACCTAACAGACCACATCCACACGCACTTCGTCGCCACCATCAACGACAATTACAATCCACATCCTGTCTACCATCGTCCGCCACCAGACACACAAACCACATCCACACCAACGTCGCCAACCCAACCACCACATCACACCATTGTCTGACCACCAATACCACCACAGGTCCTCCCACCATCGCGCCACCATGGCACCACCACATTGCCAAATCCACCATCCGTCGGCCACCACACTACGACCACATCCACACAACGTCAACCTACCATCACCCTGACCACAACCTACCATCGTCGCCACCACACATCCACCATCGTCGCCACCATCACCACCACATCCACAATCACCACCACATCAACCATCGTCGCCACCATCACCACCACATCCACCAAAGTCGCCACCATCTCCACCACATCCACCATCGTCGCCACCATCACCACCACCACCACATCCACCATCGTCGCCACCATTACCACCACCACATCCACCATCGTCGCCACCATCACCACCACATCCACCATCATCGCCACCATCACCACCACCATCGTCACCACATCCACCATTACCACCACATCCACCATCGTCGCCACCATCACCACCACCACATCCAACATCGCCGCCATCATCACCACCACATCCACCATCGTCGCCACCATCACCACCACCATCGCCACCAAATCCACCATTACCACCACATCCACCATCGTCGCCACCATCACATCCACATCCACCATAACCACCACATCCACCATCGTCGCTACCATCACCACCACATCCACCATCGTCGCAACCATCACCACCACATCCACCATCACCACCACACCACCCTCGTCGCCACCATCACTACAAATCCCACCATCGCTCCACCAACACGCTCCACATCCACCATCGCGCCTCCATCACCCACCACATCCACCATCGTCACCACCACAAACGACCACATCCACGCATCGTGCCACCATCACCACCACAACCACCAAAGTCGCCACCATCACCACCCATCCACCATCGTCGCCACCAATCACCACCACATCCACCCAACGTCGCTAACCACCACCACCACATCCAACCATCGGTCGCCACACATCACCACCACATCCACCATCGTCGCCACCATCACCACCACATCCCCCATCGTCCTCGCCACCATCACCACCACTTCCACCATCGCACCCACCACACGACCACACCAACCATCGTCGCCACCATCACCACCAACATCCACCTCGTCCGCCACCATCACTACCACATCCACCATCGTCGCCGACCATCACCACCACATCCACCATCGTCGGCCAACACACCACCAACGTCACCACCACACCGACACATCACCATCGCGCCACCATCACCACCACATCCACCATCGTCGCCATCCCCCCATCACCACCACATCCACCATCGCACCATCCACACGACCACATCCACCAGCCGTCGCCACCATCACCCCCACATCACCATCGTCGCCAGCATCACTACCAAATCCACCATCGTCGCCACCATCACCACCCCCACATCCAACATCGTCGCCACCATCACCACCACATCCACCATATGGTCGCCACCTTCACCCACCACCTCCACCATCGTCGCCACCATCACCACCAATTCCACCTTCGTCGCCACATCACCACCACATCCACCCCCATCGTCGCCAACCAGCACCACAATCATCCACCAACGTTCCGCCACCATTCACCACCACATCCACCATTGGTCGCCACCATCACCACCACATCCACCATCGTCCGCCACCACACCACCACATCCACCATCGTCGCCCCACACCACACATCCACCATCCGTCGCACCACAACGACCACATCCACCATCGTCACCACCATCACCACCACATCCACCATCGTCGCCAACATACCACCACATCCACCCTCGTCGCACCATCACAACCACATCCACCAACGTCGCCACCCTCACCATACCACATCCCCCATTGTCGCCACATCACCACCCATCCACCCCATTCACGTCGCCACCATCACCACACCACATCCACATCGGTCGTCGCCACCACACACCACTTCCACCATCGATCACCACCATCACGCAACCACATTCCACCATCGTCGCCACCACCACATCCACCATCGTCGCCACCATCACCACCACATCCACCATCGTCGCCACCATCAGCACCATCGTCGCCACCATCACCACATCCACCATCGTCACCACCATCACGACCACATCCACCATCGTCGCCACCATCACCACCACATCCACCATCGTCACCACCACATCCACCATCGTCGCCACCATCACCACCACATCCCACCTCGCCGCCACCATCACCACCACATCCACCATCGTCGCCACCACCACCACCACATCCACCATCGTCACCACCACACGACCACATCCACCATCGTCGCCACCATCACCACCACATCCACCATCACCACCATATCCACCATCATCGCCACCATCACCACCACATCCACCATCGTCGCCACCATCACCACCACATCCACCATCGTCACCACCACACGACCACATCCACCATCGTCGCCACCACCAGCACCACATCCACCACGGCCCACCTTCACCACCACACTACCACATCCACCATCGTCGCCACCACCACCACATCCACCATCGTCACCACCATCACCACACACGATCCCACGCATCGACGCACCATCAACCACCGAAAATCCACCATCGTCGCCACCCTCACCCACCAATCCACCATCGTCCACATCACTCACCACCAAACTACCACATGCGCACCATGGCGTCGCCACCATCACCAACCGGGGAGCCTACATCCACCATCTCGTCGCAAACCATCACCACCGCGCATCCACCATCGTCGCCACCGAAACGCAGGACCAAATCGCCACCATCGTCGGCCACCCAACTACCAACACAGAAAATCCACCATCGTCGCCACCATCACCACCACATCCACCATCGTCGCCACCATCACCACCACATCCACCATCGTCGCCACCACCACCACCACATCCACCATCGTCACCACCACACCACATCCACCATCGTCGCCACCATCACCACCACATCCACCAAAGTCGCCACCATCACCACCACATCCACCATCGTCGCCACCATCACCACCACATCCACCATCGTCGCCACCATCACCACCACATCCACCATCGTCGCCACCATCACCACCACATCCACCATCGTCGCCACCATCACCACCACATCCACCATCGTCGCCACCATCACCACCACATCCACCATCGTCACCACCACACGACCACATCCACCATCGTCGCCACCATCACCACCACATCCACCATCGTCGCCACCATCACCACCACATCCACCATCGTCGCCACCATCACCACCACATCCACCATCGTCGCCACCATCACCACCACATCCACCATCGTCGCCACTATTACCACCACCACCACTGGATACGATGCAAATGGCGTGGTAGAAAAGCTCTTCTGATGGATTTTTTGCACATCAAGATCTCGTGAATATTATAAAAGGCTCAGATATTATCAATAGAGATGTGTTGATAAGCAGTTTACGTCAACAGATGTTTAGAAGATTTTTGATGAATTATATCAATATCGGTCTAATCAAAATATTGTAACATTTCCTAATTGTACCGAAAATTACCCTTTGCCTTTGGAAAACATTTCTTCTGCTAACAAGAATACATTTATCATCATTTGTAACAAGAAACTGCATGCCGTCATTTGTGACAATAATAAACACGCAGATGAGATGATACGGAATATTATATTAAATCTTTTAAAAGCTGAAGAAAAATATACTGACGCCATACAGCAGCAGGAGATACAAATATATAATTTAATCCAAGGAATTTTATCAAAATCTGAAGATTCTTTAATGTTTTATTAAAGAACTTATTATTGATATGAATATAGAAATTAAACTAAAGGTCATCTTATTACAGTCCCAGTGTTTACATGTACATATATAAGTAAATGCTTGTGTTTGTGTGTGTGTTTGTATGTGTATGTGTTTTATAGAAATACTAAGTCTGATGATAACAGAGAAACAAACACTTATCTTTAAGATGACCTTCAAGCAGGAGATAAGTAGTTTTTTTTTTATTATTATTACTTCCTGTAATTATCTATTACCTAATATAATTACCCATAACGTCAAGGTAAAGTACCGCATTAGTGCTTAACCACCGGATCATATATGTGGTAAATTATCACAGAAGAATTTTTTTTATTATTTTTAAAAATTTTACTTCCTGTGACTATCTATTACCTAATGTAATTACTCATAACGTCAAGGTGAAGTACCGCATTAGTGCTTAATCACCGGATCGTAATTGTAGTAAATCATCACAGAAGAATTCCAGTATCTTTTTTATTTATTATCATTATTATTATAATTATTTTATTTATTTATTTATTTTTTATTTCCTGTAATTATATATTACCTCGTGTAATTACCATAACGCCACAGTAACAGTAAGTACTATTATCACCTAAGTAAATTATCACCTTGATATTCAAACATCGCCGTAAATACAGCAAAGTGTCACCTAATTTATTATCCCCCCCTCGATTGTGGTGAACGGTGCAATTACTGCAACCCCCCTCCCAAACGGCTGTAATTACAGCATTCCCGCTTTTCCACCGGATCAGTAACCGTATTGTGTACATACAGGCATTTTTTCTAAGTATTTTTTTTAGGTACAGATATAATAATACATCGTATACTTTCATATTTATTAAACAAATAAAAAGCACAATCATTATAACACATCTATTCTCAACATTTCATTTATATTCATACAAGAAAAAAATGTTATGGATTTAGAGGCACACTATCCTCTTCATCTCTGTCTTCACCTTTATCATTAATAAATGAAGTACCGTAAAGATCATCACCATCATCATTATAGTCATCATCATAATCATCAATATCGTCATCATCATCATAATCATCGTTCATAATCATCATTATCGTCACCATCATCATCTATATCATCATCGTCATCATTATCATCATCATCATACAAGTGAAAGTATATCTGGCGGATGCATGTGTTTCAATTAATGTAAGGACGACTGATACCGCTGTGTAGCACTCACTCCAGTTTATTGAAAGTGGTCAAACCTGAAATATGTTACATGGCTACAATCAACATTAGTATAATCTGTCACAATAATCCTTTAACATTTATAATTGTGTAGTGCATGTTATTGTACTGAACAGGGTTATAAAATTAATACAAATCACTTAAACTAGATCTCTGTTATCACTAAATACATAAACAGGTTTATTACACTAAACAAGGATTTAAAGTTGATACAGATCACTTACATCACTAAATACATAAACAGGGTTATTACACTAAGCAAGAATTTAAAGTTGATATAGATCACTTAAACATGGTTATTATATAAACAATACTAAACAAGGATATAAAGTTGATATAGATCACTTAAACTAGATCTGTACCACTAAATACATACACTTTGCGGAACAGACGCAGTCCTTATGTGGCTATTCTTATCTTACAGGTCGTTCACGTCCTCTCACGACAGTGTGGCGTTCTATACTGTTTCAATGATAATTTCTTCTTTCAATGCGAGTCAACACTTCAGCTGGAATGGGTTCGAGTACAGCGAAGCAGTATTTGTCTGACTTCACCCATAGGGAGACATGACCCATCTGGAGAGCATGTAAGTAACCCCATGTATCATTTACTTCCCGTAACTCTCTGCTGCATAATGTAATCAGGAGTATCCATATGATTACTATTTAAGTATCACTTAGTTTAGATAACCTTATGTAAATTGTACAAAAGTTATGTAATAGTGTAAAATAAGGATTATTATAAGAAAAACGGAAAATTGTAATCTACTGAGGTTACCCATTTCGGTATAACAGAAAACGTGCTGTCATAAGATGTGAAAAACGAGTAGAGGAGGGGAAAGAGGAGGAGGAGGGGAGGAGGAGGGGAGGGAGGGGAAGAGAAGAAGAGAAAAATAAGAGAATTGTAATTTACTAAGGTATAACAGAAAACTTGCTGTCATAAGATGGGAAAAATGAGTACCAGTAGCGGTATATTTGAAAGTCGATAGTTAACTAATGGAATGTGATAGCACCAATTACATGGTGCTGGATAAGATATTTTAGGGTATTGACAACATTACGAAAATTAGAGAATAGAACCAACGCTCTGCGTAAAAAGTGGTGACGTATCATGAACGACGTCACACAAAAGGACCCTTGTGGTCAAACAAGGAACGACCGCACAAAGACCTGGTCACGCCCGGAGCGAGGTGGCATTAGGCGAGCCGAGGGGAACACGAGCAGGAGGTTCTAACTATCCTACCTTCGAGGTGAGAGATGTGCATTTCAACAGAGCTATAATTCAATTAATATAGAGAGAGGTAAAAATGATATTTGCCATAAGAACAAATCAAATGATAAATAGGCTTATACTCGTAAATTTTCCCTCAGATGTCACCTGCCTCGCTTCTTGCCTCAGGTGCCATTTTCATCGCTATGAGGGTGACGTCACCCCATGACACGTTTTCCAAATTAAACCCGCTATAAGTAAGTGCACTCATTTCTGTCACGTCATTAATGGGAAACCACAAACTATTATGATGAAACATTGATAAAATAGTACTTAAATTACGTATTATAATGTTACTGGTAGTAATTATAAGTAATAGATGTATTGTAAAAGTTTTTTATCAACAGTGAAACTTTGATTTAACTTGGTATGTAAATCTTTTGTAAACTTATAGTGATAAATTATTATCAATGTTTGAACCTGTGACTATGATAAATTTAATGAAAAACTTTCGATGTTATATCTCACAGATGTTAGAGAGATTGTTAATTAATCTCTGTTACACGTTCCTAAAGTAAAGTTAATTCTCAGGAGCGGGTTCAAAGGCGGATTTCAAAAGCGGATTTCAAAGGCTGAGTTTGAAGTTTAAGGCCGGAACTCCAGACCGGATGTTCAGGTCATGATCGCTTAAGACTAACACTTCACGATCGATTCTCAACGAAAAAGAAAGAAGAATGATGACAAATCTTCAGAGAGGGTCAGAGTGATTGCTATGAAAGATATGTATAAGAAGAGTTATTATGTGATTTAATATACAGTATAAGGCATGGTTAGCCTAGTTTCATTATAATTCCTCTCCACAGTAATTAAAACTGCAGGTGTAAACGGATAACCTTTAACGTCACGTTACCAAGTTATTTTTATGTTAAAAGAGGTTATCCTGATAAAAATTACCCAATTAATTAATGCCCATACTTTTAACCCTAGATATTTTGGGATATAAAAGAGAAATACCCATTCCCGGGAAATAGGGCACTACAATACTTTAGTTTGCATCTTGAAAAGGCAAAACACGAAGCTATTACCATTTAAAAAATACGGTTTCGTCAAAGATTATTATTATGATTTCATACACATATTCCTCCTCCGACGAGAGTTTATAACCTATATAGTTTTCGATGAAACTATTGCTATGCATTAGTAAGTGAAAATAAAACTGCCTTCCAAAATCAAAAATACCTCATAATGGAGTCACCGGTTCGGGTGTTCGCAGAAATAGTCCAAATCTGGTTCTTTTGTTTATCACTCACCTCTCGCCTTAACTTGTAAACATGTTTAAAATCCCTGAAAGAGGAATATTCCAAAACAAATGGTATGTTATGGGATTCTGGGTGATATTACAGACTCGACACTGAACCATGTTTGACCTTTGAGTGAATTTCGTTTTTAACACTGGATAATTTCACACATGCAGACACATAAACAAGGACAATATTCACACATGCAGACACATAAACAAGGACAGTATTCACACATGCAGAGTTTGCAGACACATAAACAAGGACAATATTCACACATGGAGACACATAAACAAGGACAATATTCACACATGCAGACACATAAACAAGGACAATATTCATACATGCAGACACATAAACAAGGACAACATTCACACATGCAGACACATAAACAAGGACAATATTCATACATGCAGACACATAAACAAGGATAACATTCACACATGCAGACACATAAACAAGGACAATATTCATACATGCAAACACATAAACAAGGACAACATTCACACATGCAGACACATAAACAAGGACAATATTCATACATGCAGACACGTAAACAAGGACAACATTCACACATGCAGACACATAAACAAGGACAATATTCATACATGCAGACACATAAACAAGGACAACATTCACACATGCAGACACATAAACAAGGACAATATTCATACATGCAGACACATAAACAAGGACAACATTCACACATGCAGACACATAAACAAGGACAATATTCACACATGCAGACACATAAACAAGGACAATATTCATACATGCAGACACATAAACAAGGACAACATTCACACATGCAGACACATAAACAAGGACAATATTCATACATGCAGACACATAAACAAGGACAATATTCACATATGCAGACACATCCATAACTTCTCCTCCGTGAAATACTTCATTCTCGTAGTAAATTCGCTTCGTGTAAAAGAGTTTCTTCAGTGTAAAATCCTCGCGTGCCCTGAAGTCACTCCCTCCCCCCCCCCCCCTCTCCATCGCAGACACAGTAAATTTATATCGTGGAGTCTTCAAAACCCCATAGCTGTAAAAAAAAAAAAAAAAAAAAAGGGGGAAAAAGAATGTACTGATAAAAAGTTACGCGCTCTCCGAATACTTTATTCATACAAATATAAAAACGAACAATAAAGCATCTTCCTACGCTAATCTTCATATAAAAAACTAACCTTATCACACAAAATCCTTCTTCCCTCTTTGCAGCAATTTCCACCACCTCCTCCTTTGTCTTTGAGTGACCTGCAATTGGTGTAAATCTTCACCTGAAAAGTCTCGGAGAATAGATAATAGACTATATGGGAACGATATTTGAACAACTCAAGCGAGTAGGTACTGCATGAATACACTCGGGTGTAAACCATAACTGTTTAGTATTTGGTCCTTTTTCTTGGCGAAATATATCCAGTGACTCATGAGATCTATGTCCTCCCGTGAAAGAGTATTAAGAATCGCAAAACTTAAAGGTGATTTAGATGTTTCATTAAAAAAAAAAAAAAAAAAAAAAAAAAAAAAAAAAAATCTGCTCTATCTCCGGTCAAACATCCTAGGTCTCCTTCATGTACATCTCTATTTTGACACCAGCGTATGAGTTCTATTTTGTCCCTTGCTCCTGTCCAGCTCTTGTTAGTATCCTTTTGTTCCTGTCTTTGTCTCCCTCTTTCCCCCTATTCTTCCTGTTAGGATTAGATGCTCTAACTCGTTAGCTCCGATAATGTGCCCTATGAATTTCATTTGCTGTTCTTTCACTTTGTTAAGAAGCTGCCTCTTCCATCCTATGTCTGTCATGACTCTTTCATTTATTCGTTTTTCTGTCCAGCTAATTCTTTCCATCCTTTTTAAACACAACATTTCAAAACTTTCTATACGTTTTTGATTATCTTTGGTCAAATTCCAAGTTTCGCACCCATATGTCGAGACCAACCAAACGTAACACTTTAGTACTCTAGCTTTTACACTAAATGACAGTTTCATGTTTGTGAGAATGTTTCTCATTTTCCCAAAAGCTTCTTTTGCCGACCCTATCATTCTTCTAATTTCTACATTACTACTTGAATTCTCGGTTATGATACTTCCCAGGTAATTTAATTTGTTTACTAGTTGTAATACGGTGTCTGCTATTTTAATATTGTATATCGGTGTATCTTTTTTCTTTGATGTTACCATTGTACCGCGACTGTATCTACTAGTGTCTAGAGGTCCTTCTCATTTGATTCTATCAGTGCAGTATCATCTGCATATCGTATGTTGTTGATGCATCTGCCTCCAATCTTGATTCCCGGTAGGTTGTCTAATTTCCTTAAAATCATTTCGCTGTCGAGAGAAAATAACTCCGGTGACAGGAAACACCCCTGCCTGACACCTCTTTTAATCTTTTGCCACTCACTTAGTTCTCCTTCATGTCTAATTGTTGCTTCTTGTTCCCAATAGATGTTCCTAGGAATCTTCAGAACCCTTTCGTCTATATTTATATTTCATAGAATTTTAGATAATTTTTCATGCTGAACTTTTGTATCAAAAGCTTTTGTAAACTCTACCCTTTCGGGTACCCTTTCCCTCTACAAAACCGCACTGACTCTTTAGTCTCTGCTTTTACCATTTTCTTTGCTCTATACATTAAAATTCTAAAGAGAATTTTGATGATATGACTAATTAGACTTACTGTTCTATTGACTTCACATTCGATTGCTCCACTTTTTCGGTATTGCTATGAAATTGATCTAAGTAGGTCTGCGGGTACGTTTCCTGTTTTATATATTTCATTAACCATTTCTTTCAGTTAGTCTTTTCCTAACATCCCTGAAGCTTCTATCATTTCAAGCTGTAACTGGTCTACACTTGGAGCCTTTCCCTTTTTCGTCTTTTTGATTGCACGTTCTTTTTCTGTGTCTATTTTATCCGGTTCTATATTTTAGTCTCTGATGGATGGTTTGTTACCCTTTTCATCTGCTAAGAGATCTATGTATTCTAACAATCTTTCCAGAATGTCATTTTTTTCCCATTATAAGTGTACCATCTTTAGCTTTAAAAATTTATACATCCACTAGCGCTGCAAATTTTCTTGCCTGTTATTTCTCTGATGTCCCTGTATATTTCTTTAGTGCCTCTATTCTTTAATCTTTCTATCCTTTCACACTTTTTATTTAACCACTTTTCCTTTTCTCCTAGATATTTCTTCCTGATTATTTCATTAGATATTCTATATTCTTCAGATTTTTGTTTCGTCTTCCTCCTTTCTTCCATGAGATCTAAAATTTGTTTATTCATCCATTTTTTTTCTATCCCTTTCAAAAATTATTTTTATTGCCCTTTCATTCATTATGTGTTTATATGTTACAAAACGGGAATTTACATCAATATTCTCTTTACTTGATAGATGTTCATATCTATTTTTAATTTCCAGTTAAAAAAAAACTTCTCTAATTCTGGGATCTTTTATTTTTTTGAGGTCTAAATTTTCCACTTTAGTCTTCATCATCGGATTTTGTTCCTCCTCTTCCTCCTAGTTGTTGTTGTTGTTGCCCTTTTTGTTCTTGTTCTTTTTGTACCAATAAAAAAAAAAGTTGACCAGTTAGCCAAAGACGTATTAATAGCTGTTTAAGAGATTATGAGGATCAGGTATGGGCTACAGAAAAGATGAAAAAGAATGGACATGGCACTATCTGGCATTATGAAAGTATTGCCGGGACATCATACATGGACAAGCCCTATGAAATTTATAAAGGTCTGTCACGGAGGCAACAAGTTATACTAACCAGGCTACGCATAGGCTATCACTATACTATACAATATGTGCAGGATGCAGTTTTGGATGCAAAACCAGTCACATATCACCACTGCAAATTGTGCAAAAAAGCTAAATCACATAGTCTCAACCACTACTTGCTTTGCTGTACGGAAACTGCATCCTATCGATCGAACAGCACTGTACAAAGAACATCACTTGTAGATTATATTAATTTTATTATAGACACTGGTCTTGTCTTTGACATGATCAGTGACATAAAAGGTTTTTTACCGACTAGGTAAAACATGTAAATATGTTAACCAGTATAATGCAGCCCCTCAGGTATGTAAGATTTGTGCTTGACTAAGCCCTTTACGCAATAGAAGCTTAGCCAGTTTGGATAGATGCTTGACATCTTACCCTGGCTTTTTGCAGGGCATGTAAATTGTTCTGCAAATAAACTGTATCAAATCAATCAAATCAATCGCAGAGAAGGTGTTATATTTCCTCGCATATCGCATGATGCGAAGGTGAGCGCGGCACTGAAATATCATAATTTTATTTATATATTTTTTCTTATTTTTTAGTAAAAGTGAAACAGATATGTAGAACTTACCTCAACTTCTCCTCCTCCTTCTTCGTTTTTAACTTCTCTTCTTCTTATTCGCTCGTTGGAGTGCGATGTTGATGTAGATTCCCCAGTGTGATTATAATAATTGGTTTAGAACGTCTTTCCTCCTCCTCCTCTTCACAGCCACTTTTCTTTGACCGACTCATCTTTCTCAAGAAAAAAAAAGCTCGATTAGAGAGTTTTGCTTAATCCCCAAGGCTATAGTTGATAGCGTGTTCGGTGAAAGAAACCAGAAACAGGAGGAGAAGGAGGAGGGAGAGAGGGAGAGGGGGAGAGGGGAGGAGGAGGAGGAGGAGGAGGAGGGAGGGAGGAAGGAAGAGGAGGGGGAGGAGGAGGAGGAGGAGGAGGAGGAGGAGGAGGAGGGAGGAGGAGGAGGAGGAGGAGGAGGAGGAGGAGGGAGGGGGGGGGGGGGGAGAAGGAGGAGGAGGGAGGAGGGAGGAAGGAAGAGGAGGGGAGAAGGAGGAGGAGGGAGGACGAGAGGGAGGAGAACAACCTCCAAAGTGCGCACTGGCCGAAGCAACGACCACAAAGTGTCAGGAAAATGCAGCATCGCCATCGTTACTGAAGAGTACAAACGCCCCAGGCGACCCGAACTCGTGAGGACGTGAACAAACCGGGTCTCGTAAAAATAGTGATAATAATAGCGCAGGGAATGTGCAATGAGGAGGAGGTGGAGGAGGAGGAGAAGGAGGAGGTGGAGGTGGAGGAGGAGGAGGAGGTGAAGGAGGGGAGGAGGAGGGGGTGGGGGAGGAGGAGGAGGTGGAGGTGGAGGAGGAGGTGAAGGAGGGGAGGAGGAGGGGGTGGGGGAGGAGGTGGAGGTGGAGGAGGAGGTGGAGGAGGAGGAGGAGGAGGTGGAGGAGAGGAGGAGGAGGAAGAGGTGGAGGAGGAGGAGGTGGAGGTGGAGGAGAGGAGGAGGAGGAAGAGGTGGAGGAGGAGGTGGAGGTGGAAGAGGAGGAGGTGGAGGTGGAGGAGGAGGTGGAGGAGGAGGAGGTGGAGGAGGAGGAGGTGGAGGTGGAGGAGGAGGTGGAGGAGGAGGAGGGGAGGAGGAGGTGGAGGTGGAGGAGAGGAGAAGGAGGAAGAGGGGAGGAGGAGGTGGAAGAGGAGGAGGTGGAGGAGGAGGAGGAGGAGGAGGTGGAGGTGGAGGAGGAAATGGAGGAGGAGGAGGGGGGGAGGAGGAGGAGGTGGAGGAAGAGGAGGTGGAGGTCGAGGTGGTGGTGGAGGTGGAGGAGGAGGTGGAGGTGGAGGAGGAAATGGAGGAGAGAGGGAGGGGAGGAGGATGAGGAGGAGGAGAGAGGGAGGAGGAGGAGGGTGGTAGGTGGTGGTGGAGAGGAGGAGGAAAAATGGATGAGGAGGGAGGTGGAGGAGGAGGTGGAGGAGGATAGAGGAGGTGGAGGTGGAGGAGGAAGAGGGGATGAGAGAGGAGGAGGGAGTTAGGTGGATGGCGGAGTCGGAGGAGTCAGGTGGAGGGTGGATGCGAGTGGTGGTGGAGGTGGAGGAGGAGGAGAAGGAGGAAAGAGAAGAAGTGGGTTAAGAGGTGAAGAAAAGTATTTGCCACGCCCTCCATCAGCATATATGCACTCAAGAAAAATAAAAAGCGCGGATTTCACAGAGAGAGAGGCGAAGTGAAAACTGAATTTGTACAATATATATATATAAATATATATATAAAATAACTATAAACGTTATGCGCTATATATATATACTTAAAAAATATAATTTTTTTTTTTTTTTTTTTTTTTTTTTAGAAAATGCAATGACGTAGAAGATGCTCATGCTAGCACTAAAACGCTCGTGAAAAACTATTTTGAACCAAGTGAGCATTACTATATGGAGAGAATGTTAGATATAGTCAGTAAAAACCTTTTCATCAGCTGGAATAATTAAGGTAATATAACGACTCCTATATAAAATGTGAATATTATTGATGTGCTCCGATACGCAGGTCGAGAGAACGCGTCCTTGAATCCAACACAAATTACCGGATGTTGTTGTACTATCCAAGGACTCCTATAGAAAAGAGCACGATTGGATATATACTCTTAAAAGAGAGAGAGAGAGAGAGAGAGAAACTGATATAGGTTATCATTATACCCCCCCCCCCCCCCGACCGTATTTATATATAAAATCGATGGGATTAACAGTGTTCTAGCTAGTTGCGTTGGTGTGTTAATACCGAAGAAGAAGAAAAAGAAAAAGAAGAAGAAGAAAAAAAAAAAAAAAAAAAAAAAAAAAAAAGGATGTGACCCTTCGGGTAGAATTGAAGAATTGTCCCTTCTCCGTCGAAGATCGGCTGTGGCCTCCTATAAGGTAATTGATCGCAGCACTATTGAGTTGCATGGTGCAGATACTACAATTCATATTTTTGAAAATGTGTTATTAACTCCCTTTTACTCAACTTCATAAACCCTGAGAGGTGTTATTAACTCCCTTTTACTCTACTTCATAAACCCTGAGAGGTGATATTAACTTTTATTCAATTTCATAAATCCTGAGAGGTGATATTAACTCCCTTTTACTCAACTTCAT
Organism: Penaeus japonicus; assembly: GCF_977035675.1. Taxonomy (NCBI): domain Eukaryota; kingdom Metazoa; phylum Arthropoda; class Malacostraca; order Decapoda; family Penaeidae; genus Penaeus; species Penaeus japonicus. The sequence continues at coordinate 5,306,017 of NW_028234442.1, forward strand.
GAATCCTGAGAGGTGTTATTAACTCCCTTTTACTCTACTTCATAAACCCTGAGAGGTGTTGATAACTTTCTTTTACTCAACTTCATAAACCCTGAGAGGTGTTATTAACTCCCTTTTACATTAATAACAATAAACACCCTTTTAACTCAACAAACTTACGCATAAACCTGAGAGGTGATATTAAACTCTCTTGTTATACTCAACTTCATAAACCCTGGAGAGGTGATATTAATCTTCACTCTATTACACAACTGTCATAACCCTGAGAGGTGATATTAAACTCCTTAACTAACCATTAACTCTCTTTTACTCAACTTCATAAACCCTGAGAGGTGTTATTAACTCCCTTTTACTCAACTTCATAAACCCTGAGAGGTGATATTAACTCTCTTTTACTCAACTTCATAAACCCTGAGAGGTGTTAATAACTTTCTTTTACTCAAGAGCGATGACAGTTTACTGCAGACAAGTGCCATAAATCTTGCCATAATGTTTATACTATTTATCATATGTTCCTGCAAACATTCTACTTCATCTACCGGATTAAATAACATGATCTATTTAGATGACTCTTCCGAATGCAATCATCATGCACTGCTATTTACTGAACATTATCTAATTAATTAATCGGATGATATTAAAATGAGTAAGCTAAGGATAACTTTAGCATAGTTATCCATC
>NW_028234442.1:5311697-5313957 GCF_977035675.1 Penaeus japonicus
GAAGAAGAAGAAGAAGAAGAAGAAGAAGAAGAAGAAGAAAAAAAAAAAAAAAAAAAAAAAAAAAATTATATATATCTATATATATATATATAATATTATATATATATAGTATATATATATTTATATTATTTATAATATACATTTTATAAACAACGGGGGAAAAGGAATGATAAGGAACTTAAAAGTAGAAATACAGAAAATTGAGAAAGGGGGACAGGGGCAGCAGATTATAAATAAAGAAAGACGAACAGTTAAAAGAACAACATAAAAAAAATGTTTTGAAAAGAACTACGATAGGAAAAAAAAGGGAGCGGCGAGAGTCAATAGGGGTATTAACTTTAAAAAATCGGATGGAAGGCATTCGGGCCAGAAAAAACCCAGGTAAGGATATGTGTGGGATACAGGCAGAAGAAGGAACTATAGAAGGGTAGTAGAAGAAGGGCAAGGGAGGAGGGGGGGGGGGGTGGCTGGGAGAGTAGCAGAAGCAGGTAGGAGGGAGGGGAGATGGAAACTAATAGAAAGAAAATAGGGGAAGGCAAGCAAGCAGGTGGGGACAGGATCAGGTAATTAATTCCACGCACACAAACCTAATTACTCGAATTCCGTTTTGTATACCTCATCTGTCTGAAAACAGGGCCAGGTGAACTCACCACCGGCATCTGATTTATAAGTGTTAATTTATCTAATATCAGTTATATTAGCATACTGATATTAATGGGAAATACTGTATACATGCTTATATTATCATCTAAATAGTGATAAACTTTTTTTTTTTTTTTTTTTTTTTTTGCTTTTCACAAGAGAAAGGAAGACGGATAAAGTCTTTGATTACTTTTCAAATGCAAATTTCACAGAAAATATAAAATAAAGCACGATATGTTGAATGTATCCAAAACAAAAACAAATCGACATGGGGACTGATGTATACGTACACCTCAGACACAGACACCAACGCACGTATGAAAACTCAAAATTCATGAACACACACCACACCACACACACGAGTTATATATAATATATTATATTATATATATATATATATATATATTATATATATATATATTATATATATATATTATACATAAGAGAGAGAGAGAGAGAGAGAGAGAAGAGAGAGAAGAGAGAGAGAGAGAGAAGATGAAGACGCGAGGAGAGAGAGAGAGAGATACAAACACCTATGCTTCTGCCTCTTCCTCTCCTCTACCCCCTCCTACCCCTCTTCCTACTCCTCCTCCTCCTCCATCACTTTCAACTCCTTTCTCTCAATTATCTCCCCCCTCCCTACCTTCCTCGATATCCTTTTGCACTTTTGCACGAATTCTTTGCCTTTTTTTAAGATAATTCTCGGTTAAATTGCGAGGAAGGAGACAATTTTCTCTTATCGTTGCAACAGACAACCAATTTCTTGAAGACATTATTTTTATTTGTACCGCTTCTTGATATTTCTTGATTTTTTTTTTCTTTTTTTTCTACAATAGTTGAATCAATGATTCAACTAATCTCCAAGATGGAGGACACGCGAATCCTCTTCAATCGCTCAATCACAATTGCCTTCTTTATAGAGGCACGAGTCGCTTAAAAAGCATGATCAGATCCTTGTTTTTTTTTTTTTTTTTTTTTTTTTTCTTTTTTTTTTTTTTTTTTTACAATTAAGGGTTCTGATCTTCTAGCCCCCTTCATTTTTTTTCTCTTTCGGCCTTCTTAATTCTTCTCTCTTTACCGCTTCCCTTCATTATCGGCTCTTTCTTTCTACTTATTTGGTTGACTATCGGCCTCTCTTGTAGTGACCCGTTCTCATTGAAAGCACCGTACTTCGTACAATGCATTACTTGTAACACCGTATCTGAGAACAACTGATTATTTTCTGTTTTCCAATATATTTAATTGTATATGCTTATCTGATTTATATCATATTCGTGGCTAAGTGTATAGCCTAATTATTAGAATTATACTATTTATATTAATGTATTTATATAGCTGTATTAATTAAATTTAGTTCTTAAATGTCTTTGTTTTAAAATCTATATATAACACATTACGTTTCATGCGGACGCCCGAGCGCGTTCTCGCAATCTTTTGTGTTGTGTCTAAAAACATTTCCCTGTGGAAGCATTCCCACCTAGCCTATAAAACCCAGCATCGGCGGTCTGATTCTATGGAACCCAATATGGTAGTCAGGTCTCCGTCGTCGTCCTTGTAGGGAAAATCTCATGGACTCAGGCAGGGCCTCCCATGTATGTAAAAAAAGCCCCCGGGCCCG
>NW_028234442.1:5314057-5316557 GCF_977035675.1 Penaeus japonicus
TGTAGAAATGTAGATATGTAGATATTAATATGTACAGATATACATACGTCCATGTGCATACCGCCATGCAGCACACACAGGAAGCTACAGACATAGTGCACACGGGATATATACAGACAATAGCATGCAGAAGATATATCGAATCACGTAATGTGCAGAGATATGTGGCATGTGAATGCATACAAATGGGTATTCACACTCATGCACAGAGTTACCCCGATATGCACACTTACGTATGCACATAGACATACAAACAACCAGCATACGTATGTACACTGGTATATAATTAGAAACACTCTCTCTCTCTTTCTCTTTCTCTCTTTCTCTTTCTCTTTCTCTTTCTCTTTCTCTTTCTCTTTCTCTCTCTCTCTCTCTCTCTCTCTCTCTCCCTCTCCCTCTCCCTCTCCCTCTCCCTCTCCCTCTCCCTCTCCCTCTCCCTCTCCCTCTCCCTCTCCTTCTCCTTCTCCTTCTCCTTCTCCTTCTCCTTCTCCCTCTCCCTCTCTCTCTCTCTCTCTCCCTCTCCCCCTCCCTCCCCCTTTTGCACCCACATTCACACTCACACTCACACTCATATTCACCCTCACACACACACACCTCGTTTCACATCACAACACCTATCTAATTTTACCCCCCCCCACCATCCCCCCACACCCACCCGCCCCCCTATCCACCTATCCACCCGCCCACCCACCCACCCACGCTACTCCAGCACCTACACCCTCTGCACTTAGAACGGATTTCACTCGAACACTTACCACTTCAAAACGTCACACACCTGGCGTTTGCAGGTACATGAATTCACCGGTGCATATTGCTCACTAAAGTAATGTATAAAAAGTTACGTAGTAGGAGTGGGGTTAGGGGGGGAGGAGGATGAGGAGGAGGAGGAGGAGGAGGAGGAGGAGGAGGAGGAGGAGAAGGAGAAGGAGGAGGAGGAGGAGGAGGTGGAGGTGGAGGAGGAGGAGGAGGAGGAGGAGGAGGTAGGGAGGTGGAGGAGGAGGAGGTAGGGAGGAGGAGGAGGAGGAGGTAGGGAGGAGGAGGTATGGAGGTGGAGGAGGAGGTAGGGAGGTGGAGGAGGAGGTAGGGAGGTGGAGGAGGAGAAGAAGGAGGAGGAGGTGGAGGTGGAGGTGGAGGTGGAGGTGGAGGTGGAGGTGGAGGAGGAGGAGGAGGAGGAGGAGGAGGAGGAGGAGGGGGAGGAGGAGGAGGTGGAAGAAGAGGAGGAGTCGAACTAAAAAGAGGAGGAAGAGGAGGTGTTGAAGGAAAAAGAGGAAGAAGAGGAGGAGGAGGAGTTGAAGGAAGAAGAGGAGGAGTCAAAGGAATAAGAGGAAGAAGAGGAGTCAAAGGAGTCGAAGGAAGAAGAAAAAGAGGGGGAGGAGTTGAAGGAAGAGCAGGAAGAAGAGGAGTAGTCAAAATAGTCAAAGAAGTCAAAGGAGTCGAAGGATGAGAGATGAGACCGTATCCCGTCCCCCCCCCCCCCCCCACCCACCCGCCCTCCGAAGGCGGGAATAAGGTTTCGCGAGCAGAGTCTCCGTTGCCGCATCGATGGACGGGGAGGGTTATCTGACGCTCCTTTTGACAATGCCTGCAGGGGGGTTTGAAGCAAAACTAGTGCTCGACGGGGGGGGGGGGGGGCGAGGAGGAGGGGATAAGGGGGAAAGGGGAAGGGGGGGGGGGGGGGATTGGGATAGGGATATGGGGGTGAGAGAGGGATAGGGGTGAGAGGGGGAGAGGGATTAGGATAGGGGGTGAGAGGGGATAGAGAGGGCAGGGGGAGGGGGAGTTGGGATAGGGGGTGAGAGGGGGAGAGGAGAGGAGGGGATAAGGAGGGGGAGGGGAGATTAGGGGGTGAGAAGGAGAGAGCGAGGGGAGAGGATAGGGGATTGGGAGAGGGGGTGAGAGGGGGAGGGGAAGGGGGGATTGGGATAGGGGGTGAGAGGGAGGGGGAATAGAGGTGAATGGGGGGTGAGGACAGGGAGAGGTTGGAGGCTGGAAAGATATGGGGACGTGAGTGGGGGGGGGGGGGGGGGGGGGGGGGGTGGGTAGGGGGGGTGGTAGGTGGGGTGTGGGTTGGTTTTTTATTTTGGGTGAGGGGGGGGGGGGGGGGGAGGGGAGGGTAGGGAGGGGGGGGGGAGGGTACGTACATGTGAGCGTGAGTGAGGTGGAGTGGTGTGGACGTGTGTCTGTGTGTGTGTGTTGTGTGGTGTGTGTTGTGGTGTACGTGTGTGGCGTGTTGTGGTATGTTGTTTTGTGTGTCGGTGTGTGTTGTGTGTGTGAGTTGTTGTGGTGTGTGTTGTGTGTGGTCGTGTGTGTGCGTGTGTTAAGTGTCTGAGTAGGTGCGTGTGTGTGTATGCAGTAGTGTGTGTGTGTGGTGTTTGGTGATGTGTTGTGTGTGTGTGTGTGTGTGTGTTGGGTGAGTGTGTGTGTGATGGTGTGCTGGTGTGTGTGATTCGTTGTGTAAGTGAGAGGTGTGAGTTAGTGAGTTGTTTGTGTGTTGTTGTGT
>NW_028234442.1:5319057-5334057 GCF_977035675.1 Penaeus japonicus
GAGGAGAACTAAAGAAGGAAGGAAGGAAGTATGGTAGGAGGAACAGGAGAAGTTGACGAAGGAAGGCGTGATAATGAAATGTAATAAAAGAGGAATGAAGGAATGGCGAGAAGGAAGAATGGAAGGAAAGCGCGAAGAGTAAATGGTGAAGGAGAGGGAAGAGGAAAGAAAAGAGAGAGAGAATGAAATTGAAATCGAGAACGAGAAGGAAGACAAAAAAAAAAAATAATAATAATAATCATAAATAAATAAAAGGGAAAGCGTCCATAGAAAGAATGGGTCTTAATTCACTCGCACGTGTGTACATGCTCAAATACGCACACACGTACATGTAAACAAACACGTGCACACGGGATTACACACACAGTTAAAAACTAAAAGCGAATGCACACACACACATACACACACACACACACAAACACACACACACACACAAACACACACACACACACACACACACACACACACACACACACACACACACACACACACACACACACACACACACACACACACACACACACACATCCACGCCCAACCACACACGTGGGCGTCATAAACCCCGCCCACAGACGAAAAACCATCGCGTCGGTTAAACACAAAAGAGAAAACGGAAATTACCGCGAAAGAAAACGGAGTCAGACATAAATAGTCATTCAAATTACTCAAAAAAAAGTGTTTAACATAAATTCAAAGGGAATGAGAATTAGAAAAAAAAAGAAAAAAAGAAGAAAAAAAATATATATATATACTGATATGGTAATGAACAAAAGGTGAATAACGAAGAGGAAGAAAATTAATTAATGTTATGACTAACACCCCCCCCCCCACGCAAAAAAAAAATATAAATAATAATAAAAATAAAATATATAAATAAACAAAAATAAAGAGCGATTGTCAAAATGCAAATAAAATTAATTATAATTCATCAACTGATAATCCATTACACGTAATACTCAATAAATTGATTATGACAATACATCAATGATAATATTACGATGCGATAAGGATGCTAATTATTTTGTCATTAGTGATAACGATAATTGTAATACCAATATTAACATCAGAAGCAGCAACAACGTAATAATAATTATCATGTTTATAATTATTACTATTATTACCATTATTATTATCATCATAATAATTAATATTAGGTTTGGATGACAATAATGACAATGATGATAATAAAAATGATGAAGGTAATAAAAATTAAAAAATAGCAATAACTATAATAATGATAATAACAACAGCAATGACAATAAAACTAAAATAATAATACTAATAACAATAATAACAACAACAACAAAAATAACAATAATAAAACAATAACAATAAAAATAACAAATGATCATAATAATAACAACAACAATAAAAATAATCCAGATGATAATCATTAATAATCTACAACAACAACTCAAACAACTACTCAAAAAGGGAAAAGGGGTGAGGGGAGGGGTGGGAGGGTAGGGAGGGGGGAGGGGTGGAGGGGGGGTAAGAGAAAAGAGAATATGGGGGGAGTGTAAGGGAGGGGGGGGGGCAGGGGGGTGAAGGAAGGGGGAGACAAAGAGTAGATGGGGGGGTTAAGGGAGGGGGGAAAGGGGGTGAGTAGGTGGGTAGGGGAGAAAAAGAGAAAGATGGGGGGGTAAGGGAGGGGGAAGGGGGTAGGGGAGAAAAAAAGAAAGATGGGGGGTAGGGGAGAAAAAGAGAAAGATGGGGGTAGGGGAGAAAAAGAGAAAGATGGGGGGTAGGGGAGAAAAAGAGAAAGATGGGGGGGTAAGGGAGGGGGGAAGGGGGTAGGGGAGAAAAAAAGAAAGATGGGGGGTAGGGAAGAAAAAGAGAAAGATGGGGGTAGGGGAGAAAAAAAGAAAGACGGGGGGTAGGGGAGGGGGAAGGGGGAGGAAGGGGGGTTAGGGTAGAAAAAAAAGCAAGATGGCTACCCTTTTTTTCCCCGGAAGTTCTGAATCAACTCTCTTCATTTACAGCTGTTATTACCCTCATTATCTCATCGCGTGCCGTTTATTCGTTACTGCTTTGAGGAATGTTTTGGGAGGGAGGGAGGGTGGGTTTAAGGGTGGGTGGGAGAGAGGGAGGGAGGGAGGGAGGGTGAAAGGGAAGGAGGGTGGGTTTAAGGGTGGGTGGGAGGGAGGGACGGGGTAGAGGGGTGGACAGAGGGTAGGTGGTTGTGGGGTAGGGTAGGAGGAGAGAGGGAGGAATAGGAGGGAGGGAGAGTGCTTGCTGGGTTGGGTGCTGCAGGGAGGGGGGGGAGGGAGAGAGGGAGGGAGGGAGGGAGAGAGGAAGGATAGGAGGGAGGGAGAGAGGGGGGGAGAGAGGAAGGATAGGAGGGAGGGAGAGAGGGAGAGGAGAGGGAGGGAGGGACGGGGAGAGGGTGAAGGAGAAGCGAGCGAAACGATTGGGGGTTAGGAGGGAAGGGAGTGAGGGGAGCAAGAGAGAGTGTGAGTAGTAGAGAGAAAAGAGAGAGAGGAAAAGGGATGGTTTGGGGGGGGGGGGTGAGGGAGGGAGGGTGAGGAATGAGGCGAAGAGGGGAGGGAGAGAGGTAGGAGGGGAGGAAGGGAAGGAGAGAGAGGAAGAAGGAAAGGAGTAAACGTGGAAGGGAATAAAGGGAAGGAGAGACTGAGGGAGGGAGGGTGGGAGGGAGGGATGCGTGAAAGAAAAAAAAGAGGAAGAAAGTAAAGAATGATTAGAGAGAGAGAGAGAGAGAGAGAGAGAGAGAGAGAGAGAGAGAGAGAGAGAGAGAGAGAGAGAGAGAGAGAGAGAGAGAGAGAGAGAGAGAGAGAGAGAGAGAGACAGACAAACAGACAGACAGACAGAGTTAGAGAGTGGCACATAAAAACAACCGACGATAGAGAAAAAAAGAGAGAGAGAGAGAAAGCGAGAGTCCATAAAAGAGAGAAAGAGAAACAAAACTCACACCTCAGACCCACCATAACAAGTCTCCCATTAACGATAAAATTTCGAGACAAAAAAAAAAAAAGAAAATCTAAGAATGGCAAAAGACGCTCCACGCTGTACAGCATATATATATCTATGCGAGTCTGAAGGGCAGATAATAATGACAAAATGGATAATGACAGGAGGATAATTGATAATAAGAGTAATCCCATCGACAGTGACTTCAGACTCGTCCATAATGAGAAGAACGAGACCCGTAATTGGTTGGTAATATCCCGCCTTCAATACGTGTGATATTTAAAGCAATATGGCTGTTATCTCGCGCGCGAAATAGCTCTAAGAACAAGTCCTGGATCACTGTGCCTTCCCTTCGGCTCAGACACCTGCACCGTTTCATACTCGCGTTGTCCGAATTGCACATCCGGGCATCCCCACTCCGTATGTGCAGCCGCTCATTCTGTTCCACCTGACCTAACAACAGCCATGCGGCGATCTCTTCCGAAGTGAACCGTCTTATACACATCTCGCCATCATCAATCCCCCCTGCCAATCTGTCCACTCCCTTCCTCTCATAATCTGCCCCACCGCTCATGTCGGTGAAAGTGATTTCTTTAAATAAGTGTCTATTGAGTGGAGCGAGGAGGGTTGGTTAGGCATCCCGATTCGAAATTTCTCCATTTGGGGGGAAATGAATGCAAGACACTACTGCCACCGATGTCTCTCTTGCAAAGGCACCTGTGTTGGCTGCTGTGCAACAAGCCTCGTGTTGACGTTGCGCGGTTGCATGGCATGACGAGCAGCAATAACCCATAGAGCGACAATTAAAAAGAAGTGCATCTCTTTCAACCCGATCGGCGGCTGTGATTGGCCAAATTCATGCCCCTCGTTGAATTAATGGAGTCATTAATATTTTCTCCAAACGACCATACATACCACCGTTGCGATTCGCATATATAAATAAATCCACAGACGGAATAAAGAAAGAGAAAATCACATACACATAAAATCCCATCACACACCGAGTGTCAATCAACCACATACGACACATTTGAACTTCAGTCTACTTACCGTAAGTGTAACGCCAGTAATTTCGATATATCACTGCTCGAAGCACTGCCAGAAGGGACTCTCACCACAGAATACTATTGCATAATGATAACTCTGATGTGTGTCTTAGGAACCCAGAGTATATGCCACCCTTTAAATTTATCGACGCGCCTTTTATATTTATACACCAGATCCCTCTCTTCCCCTTTCTTTAATAAAAAATAAAAATGGAAGGGGGGGGGGGGGGAGAAGATGGAGGAGAGAGGGGAGGAGCGGGTGGGGGAGGGGGAGGGGGGGGAGTGGGGGGGCGGGGGAGGGGGGGGGGGAAGGGGAGGGAGGGGAGGGAGGGAGGGGGGAGGGGGGGGGAGGGGATGGGATGAGGAGCGAGAGAGTAGAGGGAGTGGGGAGGGGGAGGGAGAGGGGGGGCGGGCGGGGAAGAGGAGAAGAGAGGAGAGATGAAGGGGGAGGGGAGAGAGTAGGGGTCGGGGGTGGTGTAGAGGTGAGGTGGCGGCGAGGCGACGAGGGAGGCCCAGACAGCAGATCAGGTCAACGCAACCAGCCTCCCTTTCATTAAGATAAACGTCGGTACACTCTCGCAAAATCACGGGCACGGAACTCCTGCCCCCTCCCCTCGGCGCGGCAGCCACGACTTCAGACACTCTCTCCTCCGCACCGTGGCCGAGGCTAAACTACATTAGCTCGGCACACTTGCTTGGGGTTGGGCCCGGGCTCTCTCGCTCGCTCTCTCGCTCGCTGCCTCGCTCGCTCGCTGCCTCGCTCTCGCAGCCTCTCTCTATTGCAGCCTCTCTCGCTCGCTCTTGTGGATTCTTATCTTTTCTCTCTCTCTCTCTCTCTGTGGTTTAATTTTATTAAATTTTTTCTTATCTTTTTCTCCCCTCCTCTCTCTATCTCTCTTTCATCTCTCTTGTTAGATTATCTTTCCTTTTTTTTATTTTTCTCTCTCTCTCTCTTCTAGTCGGATTTCTTATCTTCTCTCTCTCTTTCATGTGGATTATTATCTCTCTCTCTTTCTCTCTCTCTCTCTCTCTCTCTCTCTTGCCTCTACTCATCACATTATTCTCTCGCTCCTCACTCTCTCTTCTCTCCTCTCTCTCTCTCCTCTCTCTCTTTCCTTCATCTCTCTCTCTTCTTCTCTCAACCCCACCCCCCCCCCTCTCCCCAACCACCCCTCCCCCCACTCCCACCCCTCCCCCCCCCCCCCCCCCTCTCCCCCCCCTACTCTCTCTTTCTTTCTTTCTCTCTCTCTCTCTCTCTTTCCATCTCTCTCTCTTTCTATCGGTCGCTTGCTCTTGCTGTTTATCTTATTATCTCTGTCTCCGTTTCTTTCTCGTTAGCTCGTTCTCGCAACTTGTCTCTCTCTCTCTACCTATGTGTATATATATATATATATATAAACAAACTCTATATATATCTATATATATATCTATATTATCATCAACATTATATTATATATATATATACTATATATACTATATATATATTTACATAATACATATATATATATATTATCTCACAAATATAAATATATATATATCTAATTATAATATAATATATATATACAAATATATATATACGCATACATACATATATATATATGGATATATAATATTTATATATAATAAATATATATATATATGTCATATATATATGTATATGTATAGGTATAATGGTATATTATAGAATTAGAGTATCAAATCTCTCGGTTCTCTCTCTCCCCCCCCCCCCCCCCCCCCCCCCCCATCTCTCTCGCTCGCTGGTAACTTGGCAACCTCCTCCTGGACCTGCGCCATTGCTGGTTATCGTACACCGGCAACCCATACCCCCTCCACCGTCTCTTGAAAGGTAAGATGTACGACGATTAACAAAATATGTATGTGTGTGTGAGCTGCATGACCCTCGAGTAGTATAACCTTAAAGCGCGTTCACAGTCATACTTTATTCATTGTATCTACGTATATAAATACACATCAAATCTAACACGTACATAAGAGCGTGTGTGTGTATGTGTATATATATATAATTCTCTCTCCAGGGAGGGAAGATAATTTAGAGCAACATCGTCAAGAAGTCTGTTGATAGGCGGGGCCTCAAAGACCGCGGATGACCCAACGGATGAAAATAGAAGCGGGTGACGGACGGCCAGTGACGACGAGCGTAAATATGATGTTTATATATTTCCTCAGGTTTTGATTTTGTGTTTTTTTTTATAATTTTTTTTTTTTTTGTTTTTTTTTTTTTTTTATTTTTTTTTTTTGTTGCGTTTTGGATGATTGGAAGACAACGAGCTCATTTGTGTTTCTTTTTCTTTTTTTACGCGCGTAGATATGTTTATATATTTCCTCTGTTGTATTTTGGATGATTGGAAGACAACGAGCTTATTTTTTTTTTTTTTTTTTTTTTTACGCACGGAAGGGAGAGTGAAAGAGGGAGTGGGGGGGGAGGGTGAGGGAGAGGCGGAAGGAACGAGAGAGAATTGAGAGAGAGGGAATGAGAGAGGGAAAGGCGGAGAGAGCGAGAGAGAAGTGGAGGGAGCGAAAAAAAAACAGAAAAACAGAAACTCCTGCGTTACATTTCCATCATACTTCAAACCGATACAAAAAAAAAAAAAAAAAATACATCGAAGCTAAAAAAAAATAAAATAAAATAAAAAACGCAAGTCTTGAAGAGCAGCAAGTGATAGCGTTCGAAAGGGTGCAAGCGTGACTTCTGCTTCGTGTCAGCTCATTCGGTTATGGTTTGAGGATGAGACAAGGATGTCGAGAGGTGGAGTTAATGATTCCCTTTAATTCTTTTTTTTTTTTTTTTTTTTTTTTGAAGGTTATGTGTCGAAGCAAGAGGCGCCGACACGACCAGGGAAGACAAAAAAGGAAGAAAAAAAAATAGTTTGTAGATCGTTTACAAAGCGCTGGGTGTTCGTATCTGTTTTCCACACACACTCTCTCTCTCTCTCTTCCTCTTTCTTTCTCTCTCTCTCTCTTCCTCTTTCTTTCTTTCTCTCCCTCTTTCTTTCTTTCTCTCCCTCTCTTCTTCATTCTTTCTCTCTATATCTTTTTTTTCTCTTCTCTCCGTTCTTTCTTCTTTTCTTTCTTTCTCTCTCTCCATTTTACTCTCTTTATTTTATTATCTCCTCTTCTCTCTCTCCTCTCTCTCTCTTCTCTCTTTTATTATCTATCCTATCTCGTCTGGTCTCTCTATTCTCATTCCATCTTCCTCTCACTCTTGTATCTTCTTCGCATTTCTCTTTCCTCTTCCTTCCCTATTCCAATCTTCTTTAACTGAGCCATTCGTTAAATTCACACCGGTAAGAAAACTGACACCTTAAGTATTTTTTCTCCCGAATTCTTCGTTATAGAGTCCAGATGACGGTTGTTAATGCCTGGTTGTTTCTGCTTCTGTCTTCGTAAGTTATGTGTATTTGTGTTTGTATGTTTGTATTTGTTTGTTTGTGTGTGTATGTTTATGTGTGTATGTATGTTTATGTGTGTGTGTGTAAGTTTATGTGTGTGTTTATGTGTTTGTTTGTCTGTGTGTGTATGTGTGTGTTTATGTGTGTATGTATGTTTATGTGTGTATGTATGTTTATGTGTGTATGTATGTTTATGTGTGTATGTATGTTTATGTGTGTATGTATGTTTATGTGTGTATGTATGTTTATGTGTGTATGTATGTTTATGTGTGTATGTATGTTTATGTGTGTATGTATGTTTATGTGTGTATGTATGTTTATGTGTGTATGTATGTTTATGTGTGTATGTATGTTTATGTGTGTATGTATGTTTATGTGTGTATGTATGTTTATGTGTGTATGTATGTTTATGTGTGTATGTATGTTTATGTGTGTATGTATGTTTATGTGTGTATGTATGTTTATGTGTGTATGTATGTTTATGTGTGTATGTATGTTTATGTGTGTATGTATGTTTATGTGTGTATGTATGTTTATGTGTGTATGTATGTTTATGTGTGTATGTATGTTTATGTGTGTATGTATGTTTATGTGTGTATGTATGTTTATGTGTGTATGTATGTTTATGTGTGTATGTATGTTTATGTGTGTATGTATGTTTATGTGTGTATGTATGTTTATGTGTGTATGTATGTTTATGTGTGTATGTATGTTTATGTGTGTATGTATGTTTATGTGTGTATGTATGTTTATGTGTGTATGTATGTTTATGTGTGTATGTATGTTTATGTGTGTATGTATGTTTATGTGTGTATGTATGTTTATGTGTGTATGTATGTTTATGTGTGTATGTATGTTTATGTGTGTATGTATGTTTATGTGTGTATGTATGTTTATGTGTGTATGTATGTTTATGTGTGTATGTATGTTTATGTGTGTATGTATGTTTATGTGTGTATGTATGTTTATGTGTGTATGTATGTTTATGTGTGTATGTATGTTTATGTGTGTATGTATGTTTATGTGTGTATGTATGTTTATGTGTGTATGTATGTTTATGTGTGTATGTATGTTTATGTGTGTATGTATGTTTATGTGTGTATGTATGTTTATGTGTGTATGTATGTTTATGTGTGTATGTATGTTTATGTGTGTATGTATGTTTATGTGTGTATGTATGTTTATGTGTGTATGTATGTTTATGTGTGTATGTATGTTTATGTGTGTATGTATGTTTATGTGTGTATGTATGTTTATGTGTGTATGTATGTTTATGTGTGTATGTATGTTTATGTGTGTATGTATGTTTATGTGTGTATGTATGTTTATGTGTGTATGTATGTTTATGTGTGTATGTATGTTTATGTGTGTATGTATGTTTATGTGTGTATGTATGTTTATGTGTGTATGTATGTTTATGTGTAACAGTCGAGTTTCAATTGGTAACGACGTTGAATTCCATCTAAAACGATGAAACGTCGACTTAATTGATCGCATCTAAATTACTAACAGTGTCGTAGTTAACATCGGAATCGCATTTGGTACCACTGTCCAAATTGGTACCTTTCGCACTGGTTGCACGTATCGTATTAGTAAGCGCCCAATGCATACATGACCAGCTGTACGTACAAACCACCTCCAACGCTGCACTCACATAATAATGGCTAATCGGTGCAGTCAACCAGACCACCCAACACTTTCTATTAAGTTTGATGCAGTTCTTCACTGTACCGGCTAAGTGCACAGGCGTAGGCAAGCTTTGATGCATTTGTATTTTCAAAGGTTTTAGATTGGACTACGGTTAATACTGCAAAGGTCAGCATTAGCACTGTAGATACGGCTTGTTTAATACGGCAAACATTATATTTAACAAGGTAAACTTACTCTTAAAATTGCAAAGTTATGTTTAACTCTGCAAACATATGCTTAACTTCACATAATTATATCAGAACTGAAAGTTAATTATAGCCAAAACTACATCTCCATTTGTACCCTCATCACACATGCTTTTTCTTATTCAAAGTCATGGACAAAATCACCAAAGACATGCAGAAGTCATGGAGAGGAAACAGATCTCAAGAGTGGCCTCCTGTTCACACACTTGGGGTCATGCAGTAGAGATGAAGTCAGGCAAAGGTTAGGCAGAGTCCATACCAAGCCAAGAATTCTCAATTGGGATACAAACGGAGCTTTCCAAGGTATATGGAATTATACAAAAGCCATGAGAACTTACAAGTGTCTTACAAAGCAAATAAAGTCTCATGAGAAAGGCACCAGAAAAACCTTTCTTCTCTGAGGCCTATTATGTCATGCAAAAGCCATGAGAACATGCAGAGATCATGCATAACTACGTACTCTAGTGTGAGGGACACAAGAAACTTCCTATGGATTTACATCAGGCAAAACTCGCGAGAACTCATGAGGTCATAGACTATGATGTTATAAAAAGACTCATGCAAGACAATTTACTTGAGAAACGACTGGAAAAAAAACTCATGAGAGAATCATGCAATCACTTTTTCCTTTCCTTCCTCTTTACAAAAAACAAAAATCTATCCCAAAATGAAATCCCATATACACACGTCCTCTTTAGCACTGCCCCCAAAATCATTAGAAGACAATGAGGTCATGCACAGCCCCCCACCCCCCCACCCCACCCAGGTCACATGGCAATCACGACTTTTTCCTTTCCCTCTTTACAAAAGCCAAAAACTATCCCAAAATTAAATCCCATATAAACACGTCCTCTTTAGCACTGCCCCAAAAATCATGAGAAGACAATGAGGTCATGCAAAGCCCCCCCCCCCTCCACCCAGGTCACATGGCAGAGGAGGTACCAGTCCGACCTCCCCTCCTGCCGCGGCCTCCTGAGCGCCGTGGACCCGTGGCCGTGGGCTGGGCGAACAACGGGCCGATGTCCAGTCAGCTGGGCGGTGTTGCCGACGGAAGGGTATTGCTTTTATTTGTGTCATTATCAGCATTGCCATTGCTGTTTTATGTTGCTTTTTTATTCGTTTTGTCTATGTTTATCTTTTGCGTTGTGGGGGATGTTTTGTTGGTGTTGTTGTTGTTACTACTATTGCTTTTATTATAATTGATTATATTTTTTAGGATGATTATTCACATTGTTACGAATATCGTGCCTGTGATTAGTATTGTTATGGTCAGTATTGTTTTGTTATCATTATTGCTGTTACCTGTCTCATTATTTTTTTCAATTATAACTATTTTTTAATCATCCTCGCCCTCATCATCATCATTATATCACCATCATCTTACTCCTCCTCATCATTGTCTGCAAACCATTTAACGAAGGGAACTGATTACTAATGTTATTATATTTTTATTATCAATTTTATGATTATTGTTTTTGTTGTATCTTTTTATCATCATTACTATCACGATTCTTATCATTACTGATATTATTAATGTCATTTTAATATCATTATAGTTCCTGCGATTTTTGTTATTACTGCTGTTGATGTTATTGTCTTCTTCTGTATTATTTTTTTTATCATTATCATTATTATCATGGTTGTAATTGTTATCATTATCATTAATATTATTTTTTTATTATCATTATTATGATAATGATTTTTATTTTTGTCAACATGCTCATTATTATTACTTTAATATTGTTGTTGCTAATGTCGTTATCATGTAACATTGAAATGTCTTGAATATCTCATACCGAAAGGTTCCATATTCCCTTTGGATACAGGTACCTCAGGTTAATAAGAACAACTTGTGCAAGTCTTCCAGGTTCAATACCTTCCGACGGATTCTTACTGTGTTGAGCACCTTCTGCAGTGGTTCTTCTGAAGGGATGACTTTCGCTTGGACTTTCTAGAGCTTCTGTACCTCTTCGCTAACTCTATCTTATGCTCACTGATCCCAAGACTCTTCGACACTTCGATGTCTGTGAGTAGTGCCCTCAAGTAGTCCTTTTATTTCCTTCTTCAGTTCTCCCATTGATAGCTCTTCCCAGCCCTTCTTTCCTGTCACGTCTTCTGTTTGTGTTAAGAAATGTCTATGCCATTCTCTGGCTTTCCATTTTTCCCTTCCATTCCTCTGTCTATTTCGTGCTTTTATCACGTTTCTTCATCCCACTTGAGGACACCATGAGGACACTTTCTTGCTTTACTACTTGTGTAGTCTGTCTCTATCTTCCCGTGCTAATTGTCTCACATGATCTACCTTTTCTTTCTGCCCAATACATCTAATTCCTCTTTCCGCCGCTTCACGATCCCCAAATAGTATCTGACGACGGCCAGTGCCCAGATGTCCACAAGCGTTATGATGTTTTCTCCATTTAGTCTTGACTTGAACACTGTCTTCACTCCCCCGAATTATTCTTTCTTCACCTTCTCATCCATTCATTGTTGCTCATTTGTCGTTCCATTCAACCATTCCGAGATGGTTGTGACTTTCTGCTCCTGCTTTTCTCATCTTCGCATCTGGTAGTCCGAGCCCTTCTTGCTGACTTGTCAATGGCGAAACCCACTCCAATATCTTCACTGAATCCTCTCATTGGTTCCATTTCGACCTGCTGTTAACATATCGCATGTGGTAAAGATTTGCCCTTTCCTTTCTGAGTTGGTATCCTACATGGTTGTCCTTCAGTTTATTACTATCACTAAGAAGAGTGTCTCTGTTACAAACAATAGAGGTTATAGTAACATGCTATATCTTCTAACAATACGACCAATGTTGATAGATCTTAATGGTTGTCAGTAAATTTCTTCTAGTGCCTGCTGAATCCAGATCAAATTGGCCGGTTTCCTTTCTCAAACTTTGAGTAACTTGGAGTATTTTCATGCTTTGTCAGATAGTTAAACTTTCACATCTGTAGAGTAATATCACCAGCACATAACTGTTCATAAAGTTTACATTTTATTCAGAGCTTGTTTAGTAGATGATTTTTATTAAATATGATTGTTTTCTTTATCTATGATCTTTTTTTCCTGATTCATGGTTACTTCTGGATTGTAAATTTATTATACTACCCAAGTATTCAAACACTTCTATCAGCCGTCAGGCTAGTACAGCGGTAGCGCATCGTCCTCACATCCCCGTGGTCGGCAGATCAAGCCTCGTCCGAGCTCGTGAGTTTCCACTGTCGCCTGGTGGTCATTGCTGTGGGTAAGAACCAAGCTCACAAAGAGACAACACGATGGCCACATACTCATAAGTCAGCACACACTGACGCAGGTTGGGATCGCCATACAGGCCATGGCCCAGGCATAGCATCTGCTCTGCATGTCTGGCTGATCCTTAACACTTCTACTTGTGATAGTTTTTAGTTTTTGTCTATATTTTGACTTTGGGGTTGCCGTGTTCCATCCCAATAACTATGTATTTGGTTTTCATTCTATATATATCGAAGCCTCTTATATGGCTTTTTTTGTGGAGTGATATTGTTTGCATACCTAATAATGGTAGTTCCGTTAATCTCTAGGGTTAATTAGTGGGTCATTTTACACATGTTTCCTGCCTAAAGAGGAAATAAGTTAAGAGAGAATATGTAGCCCAGATGGACACCAAGTTTGATGAATGCCAATATAGCCACTCTGTAAAGGTTCATTGGTTACAGGTTGTCATAGTTTATATCTGACAGTGCTTTGTCATTGTAGTTTAGCTCTTTTTGGTGTGACGATTGCATCACCATTGGTGTTGATGTCAGAGCTGTTAGAATTTCGTTCATCATGAAATAAGTCACCAGGTCAGAAGGTTCATTTTCCTTATCTTGATAACTGACCCACCTTTGAAGGTCGTGCTTAGTAGCTGATGTTTATCCTTATACTTTTGATTTTTGAATGTTTAAGCAGAACCTTTTTCTTCACTTGGTCTTCAAATTGATCTTCCATCTATTTTTCCTTTTATTTTCGTACGTTCCCGTTGCATTCAGTTGCCCGAGGTTAAGGAAGCAGCAATATTTCTACTTTTTTTTTTAGTTTCTGACGTTTGTTCATGTATTCATAAATCTCACAAGGGGGTTCGTTTTTGTTTAGTCTTGAAATCACTTTTCTACAGCGTCCTGTGTTATTATTTCCTCTGGTATTGACCAGTCCTCTGGAATGAGCACATTGGCTGTCAGGGTTACAAAGGGATTTTCTACCATTGGTGGGCCAAGCTGGAATGTTTAATTAATTAGTTGCTACATATCAAGACTAAGGGTTCTCTTTGTTTTTTTGGGGGGTGGATTTTCAGATTATAGCATTTTTTTGGTGACTATTGTGATCACTGCTGTTCCATATGTCTTGCAGGCTTTGATCAAATAATAAGATTTGTCAAGCAGTTAAATCAATGTGGTTCCTACTTCGACCCCCTTGTCTTGTCTTCGTTAGTGTTTTTTGAGGTTGCTACAGGATTCGAGTTCTCTTTTAGTGCGCACCAGCCAAGCAAGGTATCACTTCATTCACTTCTTGCGCCCAAGTTAAAAGGGTCAGCTGTCGGAGTTTGGTGACCATCGCCAACCTTGGCACCAAAGTCTTCCATTATTCTTTATGGTAGAGCGTGCCGGCACTGTTCTAGCTGGCTTCCGATGTTGTATGCTCTTGAGCTGTGATTGTGTTCAGTGTAGTTCCATTTAGCTTTGTGACTTTTACACGATTTGAAATGGTCTAGCAGCCGGTGATGGATCATGCAATAGCATCCCTCATGATAAGCACATTTCCATTTGTGTGTGCTTTCTTCTATGGTCAATTTTCCATTGTCAGTTCATTGTACTTCGTTGATGCTAAGGATACCAATATTAAGGAGAAATATTTCGTGTTTGATGTTTTCCAACTGCCCGACGTTAAGCTTCAGTCAAAACAAACCTACTGTCCATTTCTCTCCCTGCCACGTAAGGTTTCACCCCGAAGTGAGGTGAAGGCTCTCGTGACTCCTCCAGTCTGAATCTGCCAGATTTTCATTTTCATGTTTTAATTCGGGAAAATTTTGAATATTCCCAGGGCTTTCTCCAGAGGCATACCTCAATGGTGAGCTCATTTCCCCAACACTGAGTCTCGAGTACGAACCATAGGCTGTGAGAGGCATAGATTACTTTCTCTCCATCCGCCCCTTGCATTAACGTGACCTCACAGTAGGCCTAGGAAGTTGAGATATCCAGGTGCTAGGCCTTGCTCGAGGACCTCCCGGGAATAGAGTAATTCCACAGCGATACCATTAGTCTCTGTAGGCGCAGTAGGTCCTTCTGGTAATTCCATCGCTGGCTGCAGTCTGAGGTCCTACTCACGGCCGTTATAATGACAATTAAGATAATGATAACAATGACGATGATAATGATAATACTGGTTAAAATTATGATGATAGTGGTAACAGCTATGAAAGGATAATAACGATTACGATACTTATGGTTACCAGTTTAATGAAAAAGGTAACAATGATAACAACAACAAAAAAGATAATGCTAACATCAAAAGCGACAGAAACAAAAAATAGCAATAAAAATACTCATGATAATGATAATCAAAATTATTATGATGATGGTGAAGATAATAATAAAAATTATCAAAACGATAATATAATGATCTGCCCAAGACAAGAAATTTTACCTGTTGACAAAACGCCAAGATCTAACCTACCTGTTGCTCCGCTCGCTCGTGTAGTGA
>NW_028234442.1:5344057-5349057 GCF_977035675.1 Penaeus japonicus
ACAATAACAACAAAGATAATGATAATACCCATAATTCTACTGATAATCATGATACTAAGAATAAGGATAATGATAATAGTTATGACAATGATGATGCCAAAAAAATTATAATATCAATGACAATATTATGATTCAATATTTCCCAGAAAATCCAATATATTGATAACGACCTATAAAAAGGTGTTCTTTTAAAATCTAAAGTTTGCCCTTCCATTAGCATAAGAATAAAACAAACAGAAAACGAGGGTCTTTAAAAATCTCTTTTCAAATTTAAATATCATAAAAGCTTAAATCTGCGTTCCTCATTTTCTCTCCATTTATCACTGTATCTATATATCTATCTATATCTATTTGTTGAAAGATTTCTGACTCACTCTCCTTCAATCTATATGGCTCTCTCTCTCTCCCTCTCTCGTTCTTTCTTTCTCTCTCTCTCTCTCTCTCTCTCTCTCTCTCTCTCTCTCTCACAGACACACATACACACATACACACATACACACACACACACACACACACACACACACACACACACACACACATATATATATATATATATATATATATATATATATATATATACATATATATATATATATGATAATGATGACGATAATGATAATGACAGTAATAATGATACTGATAATGTTAATGACAATAATAATGATCAACATTGCATTAATAGCAATAAAACAACAACAAAAGTAAAAGCCATAACAACATCAAATATGATAATTACAAGAAGAAAGATAATAAGAATCATAAAAACATTTTCATCATCGACCCTTCCAATGGTGCCCCTTCGACCCTTCCAATGGCACCCCTTCGACCCTTCCAATGGCACCCCTTCGACCCTTCCAATGGCATCCCTTCGACCCTTCCAATGGTGCCCCTTCGACCCTTCCAATGGTGCCCCTTCGACCCTTCCAATGGCATCCCTTCGACCCTTCCAATGGCACCCCTTCGACCCTTCCAATGGTGCCCCTTCGACCCTTCCAATGGCACCCCTTCGACCCTTCCAATGGCATCCCTTCGACCTTTCCAATGCTGCCCCTTCGACCCTTCCAATGGCATCCCTTTGACCCTTCCAATGGCACCCCTTCGACCCTTCCAATGGTGCCCCTTCGACCCTTCCAATGGCATCCCTTCGACCCTTCCAATGGCACCCCTTCGACCCTTCCAATGGTGCCCCTTCGACCCTTCCAATGGCACCCCTTCGACCCTTCCAATGGCATCCCTTCGACCCTTCCAATGGCATCCCTTCGACCCTTCCAATGGTGCCCCTTCGACCCTTCCAATGGCACCCCTTCGACCCTTCCAATGGCACCCCTTCGACCCTTCCAATGGCATCCCTTCGACCTTTCCAATGCTGCCCCTTCGACCCTTCCAATGGCATCCCTTTGACCCTTCCAATGGCACCCCTTCGACCCTTCCAATGGTGCCCCTTCGACCCTTCCAATGGCATCCCTTCGACCCTTCCAATGGCACCCCTTCGACCCTTCCAATGGTGCCCCTTCGACCCTTCCAATGGTGCCCCTTCGACCCTTCCAATGGTGCCCCTTCGACCCTTCCAATGGCACCCCTTCGACCCTTCCAATGGCATCCCTTCGACCCTTCCAATGGTGCCCCTTCGACCCTTCCAATGGCATCCCTTCGACCCTTCCAATGGCACCCCTTCGACCCTTCCAATGGTGCCCCTTCGACCCTTCCAATGGCATCCCTTCGACCCTTCCAATGGTGCCCCTTCGACCCTTCCAATGGCACCCCTTCGACCCTTCCAATGGTGCCCCTTCGACCCTTCCAATGGCACCCCTTCGACCCTTCCAATGGCATCCCTTCGACCCTTCCAATGGCATCCCTTCGACCCTTCCAATGGTGCCCCTTCGACCCTTCCAATGGCACCCCTTCGACCCTTCCAATGGCATCCCTTCGACCCTTCCAATGGTGCCCCTTCGACCCTTCCAATGGCACCCCTTCGACCCTTCCAATGGCATCCCTTCGACCCTTCCAATGGCACCCCTTCGACCCTTCCAATGGTGCCCCTTCGACCCTTCCAATGGCACCCCTTCGACCCTTCCAATGGCATCCCTTCGACCCTTCCAATGGCATCCCTTCGACCCTTCCAATGGCACCCCTTCGACCCTTCCAATGGCACCCCTTCGACCCTTCCAATGGTGCCCCTTCGACCCTTCCAATGGCATCCCTTCGACCCTTCCAATGGCATCCCTTCGACCCTTCCAATGGCACCCCTTCGACCCTTCCAATGGCACCCCTTCGACCCTTCCAATGGTGCCCCTTCGACCCTTCCAATGGCATCCCTTCGACCCTTCCAATGGCATCCCTTCGACCCTTCCAATGGCACCCCTTCGACCCTTCCAATGGTGCCCCTTCGACCCTTCCAATGGCACCCCTTCGACCCTTCCAATGGCATCCCTTCGACCCTTCCAATGGCACCCCTTCGACCCTTCCAATGGTGCCCCTTCGACCCTTCCAATGGCACCCCTTCGACCCTTCCAATGGTGCCCCTTCGACCCTTCCAATGGCATCCCTTCGACCCTTCCA
Source organism: Penaeus japonicus (assembly GCF_977035675.1). NCBI lineage: Eukaryota > Metazoa > Arthropoda > Malacostraca > Decapoda > Penaeidae > Penaeus > Penaeus japonicus. The sequence goes on from NW_028234442.1 coordinate 5,346,617, forward strand.
ATGGTGCCCCTTCGACCCTTCCAATGGCATCCCTTCGACCCTTCCAATGGTGCCCCTTCGACCCTTCCAATGGCATCCCTTCGACCCTTCCAATGGTGCCCCTTCGACCCTTCCAATGGCACCCCTTCGACCCTTCCAATGGCACCCCTTCGACCCTTCCAATGGCACCCCTTCGACCCTTCCAATGGCATCCCTTCGACCCTTCCAATGGCATCCCTTCGACCCTTCCAATGGCATCCCTTCGACCCTTCCAATGGTGCCCCTTCGACCCTTCCAATGGTGCCCCTTCGACCCTTCCAATGGTGCCCCTTCGACCCTTCCAATGGTGCCCCTTCGACCCTTCCAATGGTGCCCCTTCGACCCTTCCAATGGCACCCCTTCGACCCTTCCAATGGCATCCCTTCGACCCTTCCAATGGCACCCCTTCGACCCTTCCAATGGCATCTCTTTGACCCTTCCAATGGCACCCCTTCGACCCTTCCAATGGCACCCCTTCGACCCTTCCAATGGCATCCCTTCGACCCTTCCAATGGTGCCCCTTCGACCTTTCCAATGGCATCCCTTCGACCCTTCCAATGGCATCCCTTCGACCCTTCCAATGGCATCCCTTCGACCCTTCCAATGGCATCCCTTCGACCCTTCCAATGGCATCCCTTCGACCCTTCCAATGGCATCCCTTCGACCCTTCCAATGGCATCCCTTCGACCCTTCCCAATGGCACCTTCGACCTTCCAATGGCCCTTCGACCCTCCCAATCGCATCCCTTCGACCCTTCCAATGGCATCCCTTCGACCCTTCCAATGGCATCCCTTCGACCCTTCCAATGGCACCCCTTCGACCCTTCCAATGGTGCCCCTTCGACCCTTCCAATGCTGCCCCTTCGACCCTTCCAATGCTGCCCCTTCGACCCTTCCAATGGCATCCCTTCGACCCTTCCAATGGCACCCCTTCGACCCTTCCAATGGCACCCCTTCGACCCTTCCAATGGTGCCCCTTCGACCCTTCCAATGGCATCCCTTCGACCCTTCCAATGGCACCCCTTCGACCCTTCCAATGGCACCCCTTCGACCCTTCCAATGGCACCCCTTCGACCCTTCCAATGGTGCCCCTTCGACCCTTCCAATGGCATCCCTTCGACCCTTCCAATGGCATCCCTTCGACCCTTCCAATGGTGCCCCTTCGACCCTTCCAATGGTGCCCCTTCGACCCTTCCAATGGCATCCCTTCGACCCTTCCAATGCAATGCTGCCCTCCCTTCCAATGGCACCCTTCACCCTTCCAATGCCCCTTCGACCCTTCAATGGACCTCTTCGACTCCAATGGCACTTTCCTATGGCAATTCTACCCCTTCGACCCTTCCAATGGCACCCCTTCGACCCTTCCAATGGCACCCCTTCGACCTTCCAATGCATCCCTTCGACCTTCCAATGGGCATGCCCCTTCGACCCTTCCAATGGCACCCCTTCGACCCTTCCAATGGCACCTTCGACCCTTCCAATGCACCTTCGACCTTCCAATGGCACCTTCGACCTTCCAATGGCACCCCTTCGACCCTTCCAATGGCATCCCTTCGACCCTTCAATGCACCCTTCGCCCCTTCCAATGGCATCCCTTCGACCCTTCCAATGGCACCCCTTCGACCCTTCCAATGGTGCCCCTTCGACCCTTCCAATGGCCCCTTCGACCCTTCCAATGCACCTTCGACCCTTCCAATGGTGCCCCTTCGACCCTTCCAATGGCATCCCTTCGACCCTTCCAATGGCATCCCTTCGACCCTTCCAATGGCATCCCTTCGACCCTTCCAATGGCATCCCTTCGACCCTTCCAATGGCATCCCTTCGACCCTTCCAATGGCATCCCTTCGACCCTTCCAATGGCATCCCTTCGACCCTTCCAATGGCACCCCTTCGACCCTCTCAATGGCATCCTTCGACCCTTCCAATGGCACCTTCGACCCTTCCAATGGCCCTTCGACCCTTCCAATGCATCCTTCGACCTTCCAATGTCCCTTCGACCCTTCCAATGGCATCCTTCGACCTTCCAATGGCACCTTCGACTTCAATGGTACCCCTTCGACCCTTAAATTTCCCTTCTCTCGTTCAAGTCATCATTTAGTCATCATTATCACCATCATTCCCATTATTCCCAATTGTATGAATAAAGATAGAAATTTAAAATAGATATTGCGGAAAAGAAAAGAAAAACATGGATATTCTTACCCATCACTTCACATCATGACAGACTCGATTACAAAGTAATCATCACCCGAATTTTGTTTGGAATTAAATGAGAAGAAGAGGAAAAGAGAGGAGAGAAAATGAGGAAGGGAAAGGGGTCGGGAGAGAGAGAGAGAGAGAGAGAGAGAGAGAGAGAGAGAGAGAGAGAGAGAGAGAGAGAGAGAGAGAGAGAGAGAGAGAGAGAGAGAGAGAGAGAGAGAGAGA
>NW_028234442.1:5354057-5356557 GCF_977035675.1 Penaeus japonicus
GTCTTCGCGACCTCTGAGTATTGTGGGTGGAGGGAGAGTGGCGGGGGGGGGGGGGTCTGCAAAAGTTTCAAAGTGTAATTGGAAATATGATGTTGTTAAAAGTTACAATACTAATAATAGCGTTGATGATAGTATGAAGTATGATGACAATGAAAATGATGGTGATAATGATTATGACAATAACATTGCGAATGATAATTATAATAACAATATGACAATGATAATGATAATAGTAGTAATGATGATAATTATAATGACGATAACAATGATAATGATAATGATAACAATGGCAATATCAATGATGATAATACAAATAATGATGATAATGATAATGATGATAGTAATAACGATTACAATAGCACTAATACTTGTAACAAAAGGATTTTTTTGCACATTCGTGTCTGTTACAATAAGGATAATAATGTTAATAATAATGATGATAATGCTAACAATAATGATGATAATGTTAACAATAATGATGATAATGCTAACAATAATGATAATGTTAACAATAAAGATGATAATGTTAACGATAATGATAATAATGATAATGATAATGATAGTGTTAACAATAATAATGATAATGTTAGCAATCATGATGATAATGTTAACAATAATTATGATAATGCTAACAATAATGATAATAATGTTAACAGTAATGATAATAACGATGATTCTAATCATAATGGTAGCAATAATAATGATCCTGATAATTTTGATTACGATAATGATGATTACAATAATAAAAATAATAACGACGACAGCAATAATGACATAAATTAATCAATAGTAGATTATGATGTAATGATAATGATGATAATAGTAATGATGATGATAATAAGAATGATGGTGATGATAATAATGATACCAATAACCAAAAATAATGCCGATAATAACTATGATAATAATAATAAATATGTTAACAATAATGATGGTAATAATGATAGCAATAGTAATAATGATAACAATAAACAACAATAACGATGATAATGGTGATAATAATAACAACAGTAATTACAACAATATCAATATGAATAATGACGATGATAAGGATAATAATGATAATAAAATAATGATAATAAAAATAATAACAATATAGTAATAATGATAAATAAAATATTAATATTGATAATGATCGTAATGATAACAATAATAATGATGATAATAGTAATAACTATCATAGAAAAAACGATAATGGAAATAATTAGAAAGTGAATGAAGGTCACGTAAGCGAGAGTGTGATAAGGCGCAGCATTTGGTAAAAGCCAAAATCAAATTTAAATCTCCTCTCCAACTCATACACAATTCAGCAAGGAAACAAATAAAACCCAAACTAAAATAAAAATTCCCAGATCTTAGGATAATATTATGTCTCATTAACAAAACTTTTAGGAAATAAAAGACACGTGATATTTAGCAGATGCGGCGCCAAACACTTCCAAAGTTTGTTGACATGAGAAAAGGACACGTTTTTAAGCGCTCGGGGAAGACTATTTAAAAAATGAGGTAAATAGGCATTTTCTTTGGGTTATGAGATGTGTATTTAGGGTTAATGATGCCTGTAGATGTAGTGAAATAAGGGGTAAATGTGTAGGAGGGTGGTTGATATTCGGAATGTAAATATGGTGGGTTTTGAGGGACGAGGGATTTATTTTGGAAATAAGTCCGTATGGTGGAATATGTGAATGAAATGCTTCAGATTGAAAGGATTAGGGTTAGGCTAAGTGTTGTATATCACGTGTAGTTTTGTATTTCGGAGTGTATAGTTATATGCGTATACCAGACTGTGGAATATGACAGCTCGATCTTGGGTATACTCGTGTCATGACATATTTGAGTTGATGTGGCCAGAATATTCCTTATTTGTTATTATTGGATAAAGATGCAACCACACGCAGCGAAAAAACAAACCTTTGGGCATGACGTAGTTTTAATTATGACGTAACCCATAAAAACTCTTTTCTTCTGGAAATGAAAAATAATCGGGATATATTATTTTGAAAATAATTTAAAAACGATTTACAGGAGCGATGATTCCACCGTCTTAACAAACATCTGACTGAAAAATATCGGCTCTGCGCATGCGCCAACCTCCCCGCGGAAATACAAAAAAGTATCGATAGAAGGCAATCCTGTCACGTGATAATAATAGCACCAATAGGGAAACAATAGGTCTAACCGACAAAATGGTCGACCAATTACAGACAATTGAACATAGAGTCTGGGTCCTTGCTTGAATTTCAAAATCAGTTTCGAGATGGCTTCATTGTGTGCAAGATGTAGGTACACTCTGTGGGAATTCATCAAGGTTTTTATAAAGATAACGCTGCATCACAGAAATTATTATGTGACCACGGTTCTCTGCCAATGGAAATGAAGTACAAAAACTGTGAATTACAACCCGGCCCCTCACACGCCTCCAATTAAGGTAAGAAGTGGTAACATTAGAAGATAAAAGTCAGATGCTATGAAGTGCCCTTGGCTAGGGCAGGCTGAAATC
>NW_028234442.1:5361557-5369057 GCF_977035675.1 Penaeus japonicus
AGAAACAAACCAATACCAAACCAATTAATTTTACTCAGTTAAGACTTGTTCTGGTTATTATTGTTCTGCCTATATATTCAAAAAGTATTGCATTTTTGCTATTCAGAAAACCTCAACTACAGGAATTGAATTAAACTTCTCTATAATAGATCATTTGGTTGTGTTTCCTGTCACTCTTCAAACATTATTAGTTCTTTACTATTTGTTATGTTTTCCATTAAATTTTTTCTGATACCTGTCCATTATTGGTCATGGCCAGAAGCACACATTACCCCCACTGAAATTTGACACCCTTTACTCTCTCTCCCAAGAGGATGGTACAAAGTACTAGCCTTTCCTCTCTCATTTTCCATATGATACGTGCATACATAAGACCACAGAAATTCAAGACTCACTCTTTCATCTGACAGGAAAACACAAGCTGGCAGTTAGCGCTCCCTCACCTGGAGGTTTTGCGCAACAACATGCTGCTGAAAGGCCAGAGTGCCATGCGCATTCCAGTGGGAGCTGTTGCCTTAGCCCTCCAGCCCAAGATAGAGACCGTTGAGACACTCACCTTCTGGAATACGTTCGATGCCGTCCTCTACCTGCTGGACATGGAAGCCAAGCATAAGGTAAGGCAGGGGGTGTGTGTTTGGGGATGTGATCTGTGCCGTTCTCTAAATAGTAGGCACGAAAGCCAAATGCGGCTTGGCGATTTTGTGCCTTTAATATTTGTGTTGGGTATGTGTGTTCATTTTTTTATATATATTTTTTTATGTGTTCAAGCTAGAGGAAGAGAGATGCTTATTGAGTGTTCATTTTTTTTTAGCTAATGCAAATGTTGATAGTGTTCATTTTTTATTTTTTGTCTCATTTTTCTCAAAATTATTTGTAATATAACCCAGTAGCTCAGTCTTGTATTTTTGTGAATAGTAAATTGCACAATCTTTATAACTTAACGTTTTTTTAACCACATATAAAGTGTAAGAACCAATGTTGTAGGATGTAATAACATTTATTAATCTATTTCTGTTTATGATAATACACAACTTCATCCACAGGTGATTTTTATAAAAAAATATTTGTCACTATTCTTACTTTTCTTTCCCAGAACGGAGGCAACGCAGGCCGCAAACTAAACGTGAGTGTCCTGTCGGTGAACTGCCAGGATATAAACTTTGACCAGGTCAAACGTGCGACGAAGGCATGCCCCAACTTATCGTACCTGAGACTCATGAACACGGAAAACATTAGGCCAAGCATACCCCTCCTGTGCTCAGTGAGTATGACGGATTATGGCGGTTTTACTTTAGGTCTGGAGATGTTCTTGCATTAGTTGTTGGTGCATCGGAAAGTTTTAATTGATGAGCTAAGCAATCAAGTGATGAGTTTGATATAGAAATACAGGTTTCATTGACATAGATCCCAAAGTTATCGGTACTTCTTTAGATGATATGTAAAGTTGTTGAAAAGGAATTGCAGGAGACAAAGAAAGAACCATCCTATAAACAAGGCCATATCAGACCTCATCCTCGACCCCTCAGTCAGCAGCAGTAATTACAGTGCGCTAAACTTGTCCTCAGATTGTACCCATGAAACAGCTGACTAAGCTCGACCTGGAGGCCATGTCCCTCACTGATCTGGAGCTGACGGTGCTGCTGGCGGAGATGGCCAACCTGGAGAACCTGACCCTCCACGTCATGCCCCAGGACATCGTGCGCTTCAACCTCCCCGTCAATTATTTTGAGGGTGACATCCCCGAAGAGGACGCAAAGGTGACGCATGGCCGAATCTCTGTCTCTAGGACTTTCTCTTTCTCTCACTGTTTCTCTCTCTCTCTCTCTCTTTCTCTCTCTCTCTCTCTCTCTCTCTCTCTCTCTCTCTCTCTCTCTCTCTCTCTCTCTCTCTCTCTCTCTCTCTCTCTCTCTCTCTCTCTCTCTCTCTCTCTCTCTCTCTCTCTCTCTCTCTCTCTCTTTCTCTTTCTCTCTGCCTCTCTTGCCTTTCTTGCCATTACTAGCATATTTACCCTATATACATAATTATCATGAATATCTCAGATTTTAGACCTGCTCTTGATCAAATTAATATAAATGTTAACCAGCCATTCTGTGCCTGCCTCCCACCCACCTGCAGAAGATGTCCATGTTCCCATCCATCAAGACCTTGACCCTGGAGTTCCTGCCCAACGACGTCCGGGAGAAGGAGTACAGCACGGACAAGATCGTTAACTTCCTCTCCGCCTTCCCCTGGGTCAAGGAGCTCTACCTCAGCAACACGCTTCTCGCTCCGCCCGCATTTTTGGCAAGTGCGGGCTGGTGTGGGAGAGGGAGAGGGAGAGGGAAGGGGAGGGAGGAGGCTTTTCTTACGGTGGGAGGAGAGGGATGGGGATCTCTTGGAATGGGTTGGTCAGGGTGGGTTGTGGAAGAGGAGCAGAAGGAAGAGGTCTGCTCAGGGTAGATGGGTTGTGGGTGGGTGGTCAGGTTGGATAAGCGTTATTTTCACCCTCTCAATTTGCATATGTCATGTATGCAACAGTCCTAGATGGGCAAACACCATTAATGGCATTTTAATTGTAGAGGCTCTTTCAAACAGAAAAGTTTTTTTCTAATTAGGTATATAGGGCAAGGTGATGTAAAACACTCCAGTTTGCCTACTTTGGTGAGAGTGGAAGGAAGTGTCAGAGCTGATTATTTTATTATTTTCTAATGTTACAGGAATAGAAATGTGAAATATAAGTCGGTAATCTGTGTATGACAAGACAAACAGGCAGATTATTGCAAAATCAAATGAAGATATGACAGCACATGGCAACACCCTCCAATCCATCCTTTGATGACTGATAGGCCTACATTAATGCAGGCATAGTCTGCCATAGCTGATTCATGAGTAAACAGAAACTCTCGTTCTTATCTTGTTTTCCAATTTGAAAGGCCTTCATGATTTTGTGTGTGTTGGGGGGGTGCGTGCTTTTTAAGAATTAAGAGAATATTTGGGGACTTTGCTGAAAGTTGTGTCTGTAGTAGTGTTTGTAAGGAGTGAAATTACTAGTATGGGTCTTAACTGTTATTATGGCATTATGTTAAAGAATATGACATCCAGGAAGAGAACAGTGGGGATTTTAGTATATTTAACTGAATATGCCAAAGGACTTATTAACATTAGGTAACAACAGGGTAAAATAAACCTTGTATCTTTTAATGGTTTGTTATATGTTGTGTCACATAATTGCTGATGGCATTATGATCTTTCACTTTAAAAGAATCAGATATGAAACAACTTTGACAAATGAATACTTTTAGAATGAGTAACTCTGCAAGGGGCAGAATGGAATTGATGGTTTATTACGATTAGCCTTTTGTTATTTTAGACGAAGGAAAAGAGTCCTGCTATATAAGATCTATTTGTAAAACTAAGCCCATGCATTTTTTTATGATATAGTCTATAAAAATGTTTACAAATTATAAGCTAGGTATAAATTTCACTTGACATGATCACACAACTCTAATCCCTCTCATGTATACAGGTCTATGGATGTATAGGAGGGTCACTAGCCGTGTTAAAGAAACTGACGCATTTGTCGGTAATCTCGTGCCACGAGGACGTACCCCGTGAGCTACCGGCACCCACTAACGCTCTTCTCATGGATAATGATATCGATTACAAACAGCTGATCCGGCACTGCACAGATGTCCCGGTCATGCTTATGGATCTTCAGGTGAGGCTGGCATGAGTGACAATTGAAGACTCATGTGGTTTTCTATGTTGTTTGGATAGTGTGAGTGAGTATGTGTGTGTGTGAGTGTGTGTGTGTGTGTGTGTGTGTGTGTGTGTGTGTGTGTGTGTGTGTCTGTGTGTGTGTGTGTGTGTGTGTGTGTGTGTGTGTGTGTGTGTATGTGCCTTGTGTTTTTGTGTGTTTGTGTCGTTTGTATGTCAAAAGTTATACATTTTGATTCTGCTTCTTTTAACAATGGGCGTTCTGGCGTCGGGGATTGGATCACTATGTTATATTATTGTATTCTACTAATGTGTGAGTGATGTTTGGCAATTGCAGTCATAAATATTAGATTATAACTGCCGTAATAAATATGTATTGATTTTTTCAATACACTCACAAAACCAGACCACTTTCTATTTATTTAGCACCAGCAGGAGAGAGTATGGCACCATCTACGATCACTAGCGATCTCTATCTCTGTAGTGTGATGTAATCGGCAGTTTCCGACACTCTGCTCTAAAGTACCGCAGATGAAGATGTGCAGGCAGAACGAGAGGAGGAGGTGGAGGAACACATGCTCAATGCTACATGTGCCTGTGCCAGTAGGTGCCTTTTATTGTGTCACTCACGGTCAAAGCACAAGTCACCTTCCTCTTCCCACTCTTCATTTGGATGCTTATATGTTTGTGATTGTTGGTTAGCAGTTTCGTACGAAAAAAAATTAGCACAGAAATAGAAAGTTGTTAATCAGTAATACTTTCTATCAAAATGAGTGTAAAGAAAAAAAAATAAGATAAATAAAAACCTGACTAAATTTGTCAACGCAGGAATTGTGGAGCCTTTGATATGACAGATATAAATTCTAAATACAGTAAATATCAAAAACAACAACAAATAAGGGATCTACAAAAAAAATGAGTGACTAAAAGGGAGTGGGAAAAATTAAATTATGTTGCAGAAGCTGCCTCGATCAGAAATAAAACTCATCCTGGAGCCTGTGTAAGTAAATCTATCCCCCGTCGGCAATGGGTTAATTTTATTTATTATTATTATTATTATTATTATTTTTTTTTTTTATCTATTTATTTAATTATTTTTTTTACATTTCATACCCATCTGCTCCCCCTGCAGGAAATGACACACACGTTTGTCTTGCAGGACGAAGTGACCTTTAAGTACTTGCGTGGGTTGAAGAGCCTAGTGATAGACGAGTTTTACCTACACCGATACATGGACTACATGATAGAGTCTCTGAGGCTATGTGGCGTCCATGTGTCTGTTTTATACCGTTCGGGAGTGAAGAAAGGGCCCAATAGAGGTGAGTTGTTGTTCTTTTTTCTTCATATTCTTTTTTCTCTTTGTTTCTTTTTCTTGTAATAAGTTGTATTTCTCTCTCTCTCTCTCTCTCTCTCTCTCTCTCTCTCTCTCTCTCTCTCTCTCTCTCTCTCTCTCTCTTTCTCTCTCTCTCTCCTCCCTCTCCTCCCTCCCTCCCTCTCTTTCTCCTCTCCTCTCTCTCCTTCTCCTTCTCTTTCTCTCTCTCTCTCTCTCTCTCTCTCTCTCTCTCTCTCTCTCTCTCCCTCCCTCCCTCCCTCCCTCCCTCCCTCCCTCTTTCCCTCCCTCTTCCCCTCCCCTCCCCTCCCCTCCCCATTTCCTATCACTGCTATGACTGTGCCATTACATAACAGAATGATATTGCATTGTATTCTTCTCTTCCGCCCAAACAAAGGTGCATATGAAAAAATCAAGATGATGAACCTGGCGGAGTTAGAGGACAATGAAGTACAGGTCGTGAAGAAGTACGTACACGTAAAGAAGTACAAGAAGGTTATGCACTGACTCTCTTTGGGCGGTTCTGAAGATGATTGGACGAATCAGAGGTGTGTTTGTCTTGCGTTTCTTTATTGGATTGATTCAGTAAGACTACTTTTATCACTTTTTTTTTTTTTTTTCATTCATATATGAGTTGAATTTTGAAAGCATGAAGTTAGAATAACTTTGAGAATCAAAGTATTGAAGTTGTAGGGATCTGAAGATTGTAAATACAGTTACATATTTGTCATCATTTGTATTCACAGCTTCAAGAGTGGAATAAATGGGATAATTATTTTGTCTTTGATCCACAAGCCATTCTTGGGAATGACTGTTTACTGTTTACATAAAAAAAAAAAAATTACTTGTATTTTTTTCCTATGTCAAAGCACATTTTCTTGTTTTTGTAATGATTAAGGATACAAAGGCTGCTGTAATCCAGGTGGGCATGAATTACTTTGTTAATCCAAGTGAACATTGATCAGTTGATTTTCCAGGTTACTATTAATTTGTATATTCAGGTGAACATTATATTAATTAGATTTTTCTCTTCTCCTGCAGGTGGTATATGGAAAGATGATGCTTTGAGGTGTGTACTTTTTAATGGTGGAGTGATGCAAAAATAAATTTTAAGAAATTCTTATTTCTCTTTGATTTGCAAACCTTTATTTTGAAAGAAGAGTAAGTATGCAGGATGAAGTGTTTGTGGTTATTCATTTGTACTCTTTGAAAGTAGGTTGCAAGTATTATCTATTCATATTATTTATTCAGTATATATGTATGTGTGTAGATAGATGGATGAATAGATAGGTAGATTGATTAATATCATGATTTAATATGAAGGGAGATAGGAAGAAGTTGCATTAGAATGGTAGAAACAAGAAGATGGGAGAAGAGAAGGAGAGTAAGAGACTATAATTGGCTGAAAAAGAAGATAACAGACACACACATGCAGACACATAGACAGACAGACATAGACACACACACACAAATACACACACACACACACACACACACACACACACACACACACACACACACACACACACACACACACACACACACACACACACACACACACACACACACACACACACACAGAGATACACACACAGATATATATGTATTTATATATAGAGAGATAGATAGATATGGATATAGAGATTTTCCCTATCTGTATGTCTGAATAAATCAATACAGGGATGTATGTATGTAAGTATGCAATACAATAAAAAATGAAAGACATCAGACATCAGTCCCTAGGTTGTATAATTGTACAAATGATAATGGAGATGGAGGTGTAGTTAGAGAGAGTATTATAAATGTGGGAACAATGATGGCAAAGACTAGAGAATTGATGGAAATTCTGGCAAGAGGAAGAGTTGACATTTCTTCCTGACATGAGGTACATCACGGGAATGAGGGATGTGGTATATTTGGCAGCAAGATCTGGAACTATGGTTATGAGGTTTGTGCTAAAGATATTGAAATAGTAATTGAACAAGAGATGGTAGTTCATTTGTTAGCCATAGAGCAAAACAGTGACAGAATGGCTAAGAGAAGGAATGTATATCAGATATTCTCTGCATAAATATATATATATATATATATATATATATATATATATATATATATATATATATATATATATATATATATATATATATATATATATATATATATATATTTTATATATATAATTATGCACTGCATGTAGGAAGACTCACACAGAGAAAGGAGGAATTTTAGAAGCTGAAGGATGAGTCAGGAGTACCGTTAGCAGAATCTGATGGCTTGAGGCACATTAATGGTCACATAATGGGTTATTATAGCAATGAATACAGGAATGTAAATGGTAAAGCTGTGTACATTCTGGTGCAGAAACCAAGAGCTAAAGGTGTTTGGTAGCGATTCTGATAAAGACAGCAAGAAAAAAACGAAGATTGCCATGGAAACAAGTGAATCTGTTGTTGATAAGAAAGATAAATGGGTGT
>NW_028234442.1:5421557-5426557 GCF_977035675.1 Penaeus japonicus
TATATTATATATATATATATATATATTTTTTATATATCCTTTTATTTTTTTTTTTTTTTTTTTTTTTTTTTTTTAATATATGTATATATGTGTGTATGTGTGTGTTAGTTTTATACATACATACATATATATTATATATATATATAATAGAGATTATATATATATATATATATATATATATATATATATATATGTATGTATATGTTTATATATATTACAAACATATATATATATATATATATATATATATATATATATATATATATATATATATAATATTGTATACACACAATTAAGGAACATACACACACACACATATATGAACAATCAGTTGCTAATTAAGTGTGAATCTGTGTATATTTATAAATAAAAGCTGTATTGTATATAATCATTGGTGGATTAAGATGTGTTGTCAACAGTGTGGAAACAGGAAAGACTAGACCTTGCAATATCCATGGTTTGAATATAAGAGGAAGTGGAGAAATAAATAAAAATCGTACTAGATCGAAAGCTGTATAATCATCATGACGATAAAATGAGATAAAATGACTCGTGGAATAAGAAAGGAAGTGATGGGATAACACGATGATGGAAAATGATAGTGAAAAACATAGTACCCGGCAATATCGATAGGCCTATATGTAGGTCACTACTAGGTACAGTGAGAGAACACATTGTTGGACACGCGAACTACCCACGTATGAGGAGTGATTGCCTGTGGATACCGTGAGCCACATATAGATATTTGTAAGAAAACGTCATCAGAGTGGTATTTCGGCTCTTCCAAGGGAGCCTGCCCCTCCAGCTCAATCATGAATTGGTCCATTCTTTTCACTCAGATATGTCATAACATCATATGTTTATTTATTTTTGTTTTCCTTTGTACTTTTACTTAAAATTAGAATTCAATAAATATATATCATTTTCGTTAAACATCTTCAAATATTTTTTATTTAAGTGACGAAAAAGACAACGATGCCGATCGTGGGGATTTCGAGAGCTATCCTGAGGAGAGTAATTTCGATACAAACAATTTCACTAAAGTGAAAAGGAGCGAAGATAATACACGCAGCGAGAGAGAGAGAGAGAGAGTATGAATGAACCAACAGCCAAATATTCAATATTTCGGGTAACATTGTATGACCTGCAGATACCGTGACCTTATGTGGTATTGCTCATGGGGTCTTACTCCTATAAGCAGGAGTACAGCCAGTTGATAATTGCTAACAATAAGAACTGTATTGCATTCGATGTATGTTTAGTCAGTATCATAGCCTCCAAATCCCAGACATTTACATTATGTCACTACTTCCACCTATTGTCACTGCATAATGCTGAACTATAAAATACTTGGAGGCACACTCATTCACACACACACACTCATTTATGCACGTACGCATTTGCACATAAGAACGAGCACACGCACATGTACATGCATACACACACACCCCTGTCCGCTTGGGTGGGGAGGGGTTAATATGCTTAGAGATATCATGCAGCACTCGGGTGCCCCAAATTTTTCGGTTGCCGGCCATTCAGATGTGGCATATCAGGGAGATACAACTCTTTGTTTCTATAACCTTTATTTCAAGTCGCACAATAATATGAGTTGCATTTTTGGAACCTTCAGATAAAAATCTGTAAGTATAACTAACCTAAATAATGTTGGAGAGAATATTTCATGCATCCTCTGAGAGCACATAATAGCTTGGTCTCACATCCTATAGTAGTTAAGGGTGGAGGTCAAGAACGCTCATTTTATGCCAATTCACAAGTATAAAAGATTATTACTCTCTACCCTATCATTCACAAAGTAGAATATATGATTCTGACACAAACAGCGGCGTTCTTTTAACTCGTACATCTGTTTTTTTTAAAACTTATTACTCCATGTTAACACCTGCTATCATTTCCACATGAATGATAAGGGTACATCTGTGAACACTCACTTGGCTGAAGAGCTCTAGGGAAGCACACAAAAACACACATATATGTGTATATGTGTATAACCAATGGCATAATAGCAATAATGTGTATTACTATTAACGTTACCGCTTCCAGCACTGGTTGGCGCAATAGGTCTAAATGAATCTGCATAATCTACCTCCATCAGGTGATTCTTTCACTTTCTGTTACAAGTCGCCAGACGCCCTATTCAGGATACCCGGTCGAGTTGGATCAGGTCTACCTTGTCTTTGTGTTCCATTTGGTTATTTGTTCAGAGCACCTTACATGTAACTGTTTAGAGCGGTCGCCTGCAATTGAAGCCTTACATATAACTGTTTAGAGCAGGGAAACTACCGATCGCCTGCAATGGAATTATTTGGTGAAAGTCAAAGATAACAGCCAAGGATATTAAAAGAATTCCAGTGGATGTCTCGATCGAAAAGCGGTGAAGACGCGCATGGGACTTAAGCCTTCGGCCAGTCCAGCCCCATCGAGGGTTCAAGCCAATATTCATGCAGAGGTCGCTAGGCCTGCCCCAGGAGGGCAGAATGGTGAGAGAAGGAGTGACCTGGGAGGCGGTCGAGGTCGAAGCAAAGTCTTGGTAGAGTCCTTCAGAGGTCATGAGACAGGAGGCCTGCTTAAGGAGGACAGACTGGAGAAAGAACTGTGACCTAGGTGGCAGTTAAGGTCGTAATGCTGTTCTCGCTCATTGTTTAACCTAGGGTTAACCTGTTTTTACCTCAGCCAGCTAAAGTAGCTATACAGCCGCCTACATCAGCGTCTGTTGTGTGGGTTGTGATAGATTTTGCTGCCATCATGAAACAGGCAAACACGAGAATAGATACCCTGCTCTAGTGGTTGTATAATCTCTTGTGGTTTCATTTCTCACTTTAAATCACCATTCTATTCTGAGTACTTTATTCTCAAATGTTCTATTTCTTCTCGACATTGTTTCATCATTGTATCATATTTCATGACCCTATGTTGATATTGGCTTGATCAGGATAACGGATAATCTAACCTTATCATGGAGACAATCGATTGGGTTCCCATATTTTTCTTAGTGATCCCAGAGTTTTTATTCCTATTTTTAATGTGTCTTGAAAGTTTCTCTTCCAGTGGTCCATTGATTGAGATGATGCTTCCTAATACAGAGAAATCCTATGAATA
Organism: Penaeus japonicus; assembly: GCF_977035675.1. Classification (NCBI taxonomy): domain Eukaryota; kingdom Metazoa; phylum Arthropoda; class Malacostraca; order Decapoda; family Penaeidae; genus Penaeus; species Penaeus japonicus. Next base: position 5,424,675 of record NW_028234442.1, read on the forward strand.
TACTATAGAACTATGAAATTAATTACCATTGTTATTTTGTTCTCGGTAAAACTCCATCTGAATGAATTCCACTTAACTTAAAACCTCCGTGTGTCTTCATATGACTTTTCATTCAAACAGGAACTATTACATAAGAACACACACATGTGTATGTTTGTGTGTGTGTGTTACCACCAACATTGTCATCTCCAGCACCATTTGATGCAATAGACCTCAGTGAATCTGCGCTATCCATCTGCATGTGTATCAGGGGATTATTTCACTTTCTGTCAGTCACCAGACTCCTCTTTCTAGATTCCCAGTCAAGTTGGATCCCATATATTGTCTAATCATCCCATAATTTGATTACCTGTCTTAATGTGGATTGAAAGTTCTCTTCCAATGGTCCATGATTTATGTCGATGGGTCCCAGTTTCGAAAAATGTACCTCCATCATAGTACTCTTGGTTAACGTCAATTCCATCTTTATTGAGAATTTTTCTTAGTTCAGATTTTTGTAATGCTGATTTTGAGACTAATAACCCTGCTTAGAGTCGCTGTAAATCTTTGTTTGTAAGCATTATGTCATCGAGATATTCCAATATGTGAGCCTTCTACCATCAATCCATGCTTTATTTTTAATCTCATTGTTTTTTCATTATGCAATCCAGCACTAGTGTGAAAAGGAGTGGCGAGAGTAGATTGCCTTGAAGTATCTGCTGCTCACTATAAACTCGTCTGACAGTTATCCCTCCACATCGGCTCAACATCTGCAACTCTGTGTAACTCTTTCATGATGTCATGGTATTTGACAAGCAATAGATTATCCACATGGTTGAACTCTGCACACTATAAAAAAAAAGTCATCTTGTAGTCAAAATCTGCAAGTATCAGTGGCCTTCAACACCCCATGCTTTGTTGTAGGTAGTGTCTCAATTACTTGGCAATTAGATCCTCTTCTTGTACCAAAATCCTTCTTGCTCCTCTTTCCATGAACTCTATCCTGCATTCATTATAGTACTACCATGTGCATAACCTATTGCAATTACCATCAATATTATCCTCTGTAACTGCAACATTCACTCATTTCTTTCTTCGGATAATCTCCATTCATCTGTTATTTTTTCTTGCCATATCTTATCAAAGAGCTTAGTCAAGATAAGTGTTCAACATAACTGCAAATTATTCATATTCTATTACATAAGCAGAATGATAATTATTCTTTCTGTAACTCATTTTACCTATCATTATCATAAAAGGAAATGGAATATTATGAAAACCACTACTCACAGAGCTCCAAAACTTACATGTGGCTGTTGTTCGCTGATCATATGTTCCCATCACCCTGCTACCTCTCCCCCACAGCTGTTAGTAATCTATGAAGGTGGCATCTGATGTCACCAGACATAATCACCACTTGGTGTATTCTGGGGGAGAAGAACACATACGATTCTGTGCTACAGCAGTTTATTGAAGTAGTCCAGATATTACATTTGCTTCCAACCGGAGAGGCTGGAGGACAAAGCTATGCTCTCTCTCTGGTATTCTACTCTTTTTTTTGTCTGCCTCCATTAACCTTGCTATATTTACTATTTTTATGGCGACACAAGCAGCTTATGATAATTCTCTCTGCCCTAGGGCATCCGGGTTAATAATTACAGCTGCAGCCAGGAGTCAGATACAGGCCGGAAACTGGAAGTTTTAGGTCACGAGGGCATAAGGAGTGATGCAAAATGGTCCTTAGAGTGGCAGCATGGCGGTTCCAGGATCATAGAAAACGGAGTCTCTTTGGCGCCATTTGGACTCCTTTGAGCCATATACTTTGCTGCAGTTCTCTTATTTTTGTATTCTCGCTAAAGGACAATAGTGCGTGTGATGACGTGCTGTTGTGTATGTAAATGCAT
>NW_028234442.1:5431557-5446557 GCF_977035675.1 Penaeus japonicus
ATAACAATGATAGGAGTAAATATACATGCAGCCAAACCTTTAACATCGATTTTCTCAAAACATGGATTTTGAAGTTAATGCGTTCTGCCTTTTTGCTGCAGAGATATCTGAAGAAAAAAAATCAGGAAATAAACATACTGTAAAAAAAATGTATTAAGGAAAAGTGAAGGAGAATATAATTCTAAAAGACCTACCAGAAGAGTTCAAAATTCCGTGTTAAAGTGAAATAAAAATCAAATCTGTGAAATAGAAAAAAGCTAAAAGAAGAAAAAAAGGTAAAAAGGTAACACATGCTGTTGAATACGAAAGCAAAAAGAGAGAATAGGCTTTGCATGAAAGGAATAATGTAAAAGCGAACAACTAAAACAAGAGGCAGTCTACTAACCCACAACACAAAGAGGAACACAAAAAACTTTTTTTTCGGGAATAGTGAAGCAGAAGAGGGACAATCAACCTACGATGAGGCTGACTGGCGGGTTGTCAGTAATAAGAAATAAATAGCAGAAATTAAAACAAGTTATAACCACCTTGTCTTTTTTCTTCCTTTCTTTCGAGAATCTTAATTTCCACTTTCTCTCTGCATTCTGCACTCAGCTATGATGGAAGAACCAGATAAGAAGATAAAACATGAAGAATATACCTAGTTTCATATACAATGTAGAGGAAAAAAAGAAATCCTGAAAAGAGAAAAGTAAGTGACATGGAAATAATAAATAATTTTGTAACAAGTTTACAAATTAATGAAACAATATAAGTTAAGTGTATATAGAGAAGGAAAATATCTGAAGGAGGCTTTGAGGCATTGGCAAAAAAGAGTTAAACGAGAGAGAAAAAAAATGGCAACTACCAGGGAACAATATGAAGCTGAAGGATATTGAAAAATTGACAGGATTATGGATAACACCTGATCTAAACTATGAAGAAAGACAAAAGCAAAATCATTTGATAATCTGGAAAAAGGGACGAAAATGGAGATGGAAAACACAGGTACATCGGTAGCGACAGACAAGGACATTCAGTCTAATAAGAAGCGTTCTTGTTCGTACAGACATGCGAGAAAACACCATTTTAACAACAAATAATAATGTACACATTCAGAGAAACAACATACTAGACACTTTCATATTATTGAATATTTAAGGTTTATATCCAAAAACAAACTAAACAAAATTAACATATTTAGAGGACATGGCAAATATTAACAGATATTCAGTGATAGCTCTCAGAAACACACCTGAATGAAGACATTAGAAATGAAGAAATTAAAATCAACTATATTAATAAGGAAAGACAAAAGAAATAGAAGTGGAGAAGTCTATCTATACTAGGAAAAGATCAATAGCAAAAATAGATTTTGTAAAACAATATTCTAATAACACGGTGGAATTACAAAGGGTATTGACCAGAGATACAAAAGAATTATATAGTTATATACAGACCTCCTTACACAGATGTTTTTTTCAGTGAAGCTTTAAACATTATTAGACGTCATATCATGAATTCACGGGAAATAATACTTGGAGACTTTAATTTCTCCTTTATTGATCGGGAAACAAAGAAAATAAAGAATTGAGCAAATGCCACTTAAGATGAGAAACAACAAGCAAAATTGCTTCTAAATTTTGAAGATTTTTTTTTTTTTTTACTTAAACCAAATGATAAAAAATCCAACAATTAGGAAAGGATTAAAACAGAGATTAAATAAATAGAAGGCAGAATTTAAAATTTTATAAGTAACCAAAAAAAGTTGAAAAAAAAAGTTGAAAAACTATAGATCATCAATTTTCATGTCCTTCTCACTGAGTTTCAATGGACTATTTCATTTTCATCCCATTATTTTTGCAATATGTTATGTATTCATTTCTCTACCTACCTGATGTCCCTAGTTAAACAGCTATTTCTAGGATTGTTCTGGAAGCATCTGGGTAAATGTAATAACACCTTATTCCTGGGATATAAAAGATTTTTTTTTTTTTTGTAAATTTACATGAAGTAAATTATCAAAACCTCATTTATTTACACTATAATGCCCGATATCTTATTATACACTTGAAATGAGAGAATATTCAAAGTCCCTTGTTCGTTTAGGTGATATCAAACTAGAATCTGTGATAAAATGTTGTTTTGTATTGCTTAAAATTGGTGCAATTGGCATGTATGTTTATGTGAATGTATAACGGTTCTTTGCACATCTACATATTCATACTGTTTGTATTACTGAATAATTTGACTATTTATTACTTATAAGTAATGATATCAGACACGTTCATTTTCGGCTAAGCACAAGCCAGTAATGCGCAGTTGCCACATATAGCTAAAAATTCATCCTAAAACTAAATCCTAAAACTAAAACTAAAGAAATTCAATGGACAAATCGGAAAAAAACAGACAATACAAAGAAGGCCTGGCACGTGGTTCACAAGGACCAGACAAAACCCTTAGACAATACACGTACATAATTGAAACTCGTGCCATCCTTTGTCCAGTACTACTTGCCATATCCACAGTCAAAAGATCACAGCTTTCACTTTCTCTCTCTCTCTCCTTTCTTCTTCTCTATTCTGTTTGCCTCCTATTCACTCTTTGTATGGTGACACAGGAAACCTTGGATAACTTTCTCTGCCATAGGACATCCGGGCTAACAGATAAAGTTGCAGCCAGGAGCGGGCGAGATGTGGAAGGAGACACGGAAATAGGATATATCAAGTCACGAGGGAAAACCTGCTTCACGATACTGAATTAATTCAAAACAATCATTGGTTTAGTTAGATCCTGTCACTAATGAATCAATCTTAGAAAAGCTCAAGTTACAGAATATCAAGTTTCTAAAAAGAAGTCAGTATCACTTAAAAGCTCACAGTTGAGGTTTTGTAAAAAGAATAAAGAAAAATGAAAAAAAGGGCACGGGAAGGTCGAGTTCATAAAAAAGAGCCATGAAATATAGGACTCAAAAGTCAAAACAATATAAAAGGTCAGATTTAAATAAATGTTGAGGTCTCAAAACAGGTAAATGTTAGAAAAGGTCGACAGGAAAAATAGTCAGTGTAGCTCAAAGGTCAGGTTTCTTTTATGGATGTTGATAACTTTTATCTTGGTCACACAATATGTCAAATAGCATGTTCCAAATCCTGTGGGACACTGAAATCCTGCGGAGTAGAAATCCTAAGCACAGGACTCAAATGACTGCATACCTACTAAACTTTGAAATCTGATATCAACAATTTTGTTTGATTAAAAAAAGAAAAAGAAAAAAAAACTCTGATCAAATTTATTTAAACTGAGGGCCCTTTCCAGAGTTACCTTAAAACATGGGAATTCAGTTTTCTCAGTTTTGACTCATTACTCGTATTCAAAATATTTTTTTTTAATTCACAAAATAAGATTTATTCTAAAACAAATCTCACAATTCCACGAAAAAAAAAAACAAGAAAATCTGATGGTACATTGACAATGTTTCATTAGATATTCGAAGCTTTATTTTTATGACATTCTGGTAATATTTCTATTGAGATTTTGTCTTTTCTTTTCTTTTCTTTCTTTCTTTATTTATTTTAATAGTGTCGGTCAAGATTCCATCAGAATATGTGCTTATCTCGAGATCCTCCCGTTAGTGTTCAGAGACGAGACATATGCTTATGATGTTGAACAGTGATAGTAACTTTGAACTTTTGAAAGATAATGATACCGATGTTCTTGATATAAAAAAGTCAAGATGAAGAAACTGCAGAAAATGGAGTGAACATATTGTGAGAATGAGAATGCGTCGTTTTGTTCAGAACAATGCAATTTTGATGATCAATTATTAGACATTAGTAGTGACTGCGTGGTAAATAATTATTCCAGTTATTGTCCTTTGACATGTTATAAGAAAACATATATACAGCCACAGACACATACGAAATGCAATAATGTCGCCGTTTCTGATGTAGTAATAAAGTTCTATAAGCAGATTAATTTATAAATGAAGTTACTATAAGCTTTATAGGTATTTATTAACCATCTACAAAATCATTGTAGCTGGGGATTTGCACAAGAATTTAAGATTAGCTATTTTCGTACGTTGATTTTTCCATGACTGATCTCAGGATATGTTATATTACCTTCTCTATTCCCTCAACCTGGCAAACATTATGAATGCTCGATTAGCTACCTGTCTTTCCACAGGTGCATTAGTTTCCATTTACATTTTTATGAATTAACATTAGTGTGATTTTATAGAGATCATTCTTCATTATAAAGATAATTCTCTCAGGTACCACTAAGATGGGTGAGCTTCAGTCGGTACATTCCTCAGTGTGAACAGCAGAAACGTAGAAACCTTGAGTAGAGCTTCGTAAATAACTTCCGTGGGTTTTTTCGAGGTTTCTCCATTAGTTGACGTCACGTTGAAGAAATTTTGCCCAGCGAATATTCGGCTGTCTTCCGTTTTCTTTTGGTTTCTTCCACCTTTTCTCATTTCTTCGTCCCTTCCTTTCTTCCCTCCGTCTTTCCCACTCCTTCATCTCTTCCCCTTTTTATCCACTCTGATTTAGTTCTCTCTCTTAATTTGTATGTGTGGGAGGAACGTGTTCCATCATCTGGCAACACGTGACATGGGAATTACTTTGTGCTGAAATATTTTGTGATGCTTTAAATTTATTGTAGTTCTATTTTAATTTTTCACATACGATAACTGCATGGTTATATTAAAATGATGTAAGCGTTATAAATACACATGCCTTACGTCCAACTAATCATAAATAAATACTAATTGAAAACGTCATATGAATTATTCGCGTAAAACTCAAGGTGTAAAATCAATTTGTATTGACTGACTGTGTATTAAACAATTTTTTTCCAGATAAAGGTTACTCCAAGTTACTCCTTAAAAATTATTATATGCTACACTTGGAAACCTTGCTTAGAAATAATTCTCTTTTGCTTAAAGAAGAATTTTCTAAAAGAAAGATCATAATATTTTGTAATGTAGAACGTGGTCAAAAGAGCAGCCTATAAGGTCAAAGGTCATCAATATTAAGCATTATCAATACACCCACTAATTAACAGACACGCTCCCCATATGGTATATAAATTCGGAGAAGCATCTACTCCGCGATTTAGGGTTATTCACATCCTTATCAATTGCGATCTCACATCTCCGTGGTCGGCGGATCGAGTCCCATTCAGGATCGTGAGTATCTGTCGTGGTCGCGCCTCGTGGTTACTGCCGTGGCTTAATTAAGGACCCTGGTGGGTTAGGATCGAGTTCTAACTTAGAGTCGGCACTCTTTGGCACACACTTGTCACGAGTCTGTACACGCTGACGCAGGTTGGCCTCGACATAGAGGTCATAATCCTTGGCGTGGCTTATGTTCCGCGTATGTGGTTATGCTTGTCGGTAACAGCGCACACTGGTTATTTCATCGGCTATGACTAATTTGTAAGAACTTTGTGATAATTTAGATTTTTAAAGGATGATTTATCGAAATAACTGATTTGCGTAGCAGAATGAATTAGATTTTGCTTTTGTTTTCCTTATCGGCCGTAATGAAGGTGTCCGTATTATATGAAATGTGCCGACATAATTGGCTGAAGGCTTTGACTTTATACGAAAATAATAGTCCTATTCTTATCCAATCATGAGATATAAAAAAAAGATAAACGGTTTCCTTACAGTAACCTCCAATTATTTCACGTGCATCATAACTTTAGAGTTGCACGTGTGTGTGTGTGTGTGGTTTTTTTTTTCTTCTTTTTTTTTCTTTTTAATATATCAATTTATCAATATCTGTTCTGCCCGAGATCGCTGCTGGGCCAAACAGATTTGGTCAATCTTTACTGTTTCCATGAATTATTATATGTTGTATTGATCTTAGACATGAATTATTTATTTGTGATTTGTTATCCATTACCTTTAAGTTAGTTATCATTTATCATTCAACACAAGCAGGAGATGCAATGTTTACAGAATAGATATTTCCCCATAGAAGATTAATTTGCTTAATACGCAATGGCGCCAAATCAGAGATATCAATTCATTTAATAGCAGCATCCCCTCAAATACGACCAAGAAAAATCCAATTATTAATTAAGAGTAAAATACCCAACATGGCCAGTTTTCCCTTGGAATATTAACTGATTCAGAGCGAGAGATGCATCATGCAATATTACCAGATCGCCATCAATATTACTGCAATTTTACTGCATTCCTGCATTACAATACTATAGTATACATTATAATACTATATTTTACATTATAATACTATATTATACATTATAATACTATATTTTACATTATAATACTATATTATACATTATAATACTATATGTATTACAATACAATACATTACTGCATTACAATATTACTGCAATATTACCAGATCAGGTACTTCTCCCTTTCGCCATCAATATTACTGCAATTTTACTGCATTCCTGCATAACAATACTATATTATACATTATAATACTATATGTATTACAATACAATACATTACATCATTACAATATCAATATCACCAGATCAAGTACTTCCCCTTCGAAGGTTCCTACCGCCATGAGGCTGAGCAAAACAGGAAGCCATCTGCTGAGGTCGGGCTGTCTATAAGGGCCATTTTGCTTTACGCTGGAGAGCCACGTGGGTGCCTTGATATACAGATAATAGTTTTTTAAAGAAAATATGAGGATACATATCTTTAAAGAAATAGGGTTACGAATATTGATGTGCAAAAGAATTTGATGTATTCTTTTGATTATTAACTCGTGTTGTTGTTATACTTTTTCTTTTTATAGGGTTTTTGTTTTTATTTTTCGTGTCATGTCATGTCACTGTTGATGGATGTTGCTTCTTAAATGGGAAGTCACTAATGATAGAAAGATTAGTTATAAAATGTGGCTAGATTTTCGAGGTGTGTTAAAGTTCGTAAGCGTAGATCACAGCTGGATAAAGGGGTTGATTTAGAGTAGATGGAAAGAATAAGAAAGGTTTTAGAGGTAGAGAAAAAATGGTTTTCATATGTAGAGAGATGAGAATAGATTAAAATAGCTTTGTGCTCCCCAAGTGATATGAATTTTAATGTTTCTCTCTCTCTCTCTCTCTCTTTCTCTCTCTCTCTCTTTCTCGTATTAATGTTATTAGCTTTGTTGTCATTATCTTTCATATTGATATTAAATGGTCTATTCTGTATTTTTATTGTTGTGTTGCTATTATTTGCAATTGCAGTCATGTTAATTTTGTTTTTCTCGTAAAATGACATTTGTTCATACATAACTATTGTATTCATCACTTTATTGACATCAAACCACCCTGGTATTCTGTTCCACGAAAAGTCATATAAAACAACACAAGGAACCACGGTCTTTGTTTACATGAAGTATTTACTTGTTTACATATTATATTTACTGATTCCCCAAAGTGTAGATATAAAAGAAAGGAAATGCCAAACCCTCGCCATACGCTAGGTTAGACTGACCCGAAATATTGTAGGTTATTGCGTCTTATTATAATTAGGATTATTTCGCCTTTGTGTACACGTTATTGTGTCTGTGTTTGGAGAGAATATTTGGTGTATTTGCCCGGGAAGAAACATAAACTCATACACACTCATACACGCACACACACACACACACACACACACACACACACACACGTTTACACACATACGCACACACACACACACACACACACACACACACGCACACACACACACACACACACACACGCAAACGTTAACACACACACATGCAGACACTTCCCTCGCTGCCCTCAAACCGTCGACTTGACCGCTCTGACCGCAACCGTTGCAAGGTCAGGTTTCGAAGGGTCAGCTGTTTCTATAAACAAACGAGAGGGAGCCTCTTGTACGTGTGTGTGTGTGTCTGTGTGTGTGTGTGTGTGTTTGTGTGTGAGGGGGGAGGGAGGGAAAGCGTGTGTGTGTTTATCAGAGAGAGAGAGAGAGAGAGAGAGAGAGAGAGAGAGAGAGAGAGAGAGAGAGAGAGAGAGAGAGAGAGAGAGAGAGAGAGAGAGAGAGAGAGAGAGAGAGAGAGAGAGAGAGCGAGAAAGACAGAGAGAGAGAGAGAGAGAGAGAAAGAGAAAGAGAAAGAGAGAGAGAGGTGAAGAGGGAAAGCGTGTGTGTGTTTGTCAGAGAGAGAGAGAGAGAGAGAAAGAAATAGAGAGAGAGAGAGAGAGAGAGAGAGAAAGAGATAGAGAGGTGGAGAGGGAAAGTGTGTGTGTGTGTTTGTGAGAGAGCGAGAGAAAGAAATAGAGAGAGGGAGTGGGGATAGGGAAAGAGTATGTGTGTGTCAGTGCTTGTGTGTAAGAAAAAGAGAGATAATAAAGGCAATGAAAATGATATATAACCATATAACTGAAATATAAGTTGTTAGTTTATGACAATAATTTTACCCATCCAATTTCTTCATACATTTGTGCTAACCATTATTCTGTATACTCGCTCAACTCACTATATATATTAGTTGTAGACTTACGCGTTTTACTATAATTATTCACACACACACACTCTCTCTCTCTCTCTCTCACACACACACGCTATGATGTAAGGAGTCGATGTGACAAGGTTCCCTCCTTCACTTCACTTGATCGGCACTTCCGTTGAATGTTTAATGATTAGACTAGAGCAGGGGTTCCCAAACTTTTTGTTCCTCAGTACCCCTTAGGCTTTTTATAGGTTCCCATGTACCCCTAACACTAAAAATTAAGCTTAGTAGTAAAAAAGGACATTTTAATATTTTGATATTTTAAGTTTATAAGTTTATGGTATTACCTTACACCCAAGAAATTTCAATAAAGGTGGTGCTAATCAACACAAAGAAAATGAGAAAAGTGCAATCTGAGTGCAGATTACAACACCATGTATTGTGCAAGTAATTGTTTCCTTCAGACCAAATGTACCCCCTGAAACGTGCAAATGTACCCCTGGGGGTACATGTACCCCAGTTTGGGAACCCCTGGACTAGAGGCAATTATGGTAATTAGTGATTATGAGGATCATGAGGACGATAACCATGATAATGATAATGATGAGAACAACAGTGATGATGGTAATGCTCATAATGATGATAAAAGAGGTGATAATAATAATGTTGATGATCAAGATAATTAGATAAATTAATGATAAGGGAAGTGAAACTTTTGTGACAAAATTTTACAACGGCACCTACGTGTACATGATATTACAATTTGCTTATATATATAAAACAATACTGATGACTTTTAAATCGTCTATTTTCGGCGAAGAGATGCCATTAGTTTTAATATTTTAATAATTATGGAAAAAAAACTATAGTGTCTTCTCACATACGATGCTAATCACTATAACGTTATGCAATATGGTGTATGAATTAAATATATTGCTGATTCTATACTTTATTCACTATGGCAAAGAGACGCCCATGGAAAAGGGGGAAAGGAAACTATATCTTCTTTTTGAAAAAAATCTTAATTGGAAAACGAAAATTAGTGAACGGAAATTTAGGTTCATGTTGGTCACGTGATAGAAGAATAAGGGAGTTTGTAATGGGAGTTTGGGTGGTATGGTGATAGTAGGAGTAATAGGAGTAAGGGCATAAGTGTTAATGGGAGTTTGAGAAGAGAATTATGGTGTTTATATGCGACTTCAAAGCTTTCCTGATAAGAAAAGATAGAATGGTTGAGTATCCACGAAACAAAATACCAAAAGATAATGAATTATCTAGTGACATTCGTAGAGTATCTTGATGATGATCAAGATAATTAGATAACATAATAAGGGAAGTGAAACTTTTATGACAAAATTTTTAAATCGGGAACTACATGTAAATAATATTGCAATTTGATCATATATATATAACAATACTGATGACTTTTGAACGTCTATTTTCGGCGAAGAGATGCCATTAGTTTTAATATTTTAATAATTATGGAAAAAAAACTATAGTGTCTTCTCTCATACGATGCTAGTCACTATAACGTTATGCAACATGGTGTATGAATTAAACATATTGCTGATTATATACTTTATTCACTGTGGCAGAGAGACGCCTATGGAAAAGGGGGAAAGGAAACTATTTTCATTTGGAAAAAAATCTTAATTGGAAAACGAAAATTAGTGAACGAAAATTTAGGTTCATGTTGGTCACGTGATAGAAGAATAAGGGAGTTTGTAATGGGAGTTTGGGTGGTATGGTGATAGTAGGAGTAATAGGAGTAAGGGCATAAGTGTTAATGGGAGTTTGAGAAGAGAATTATGGTGTTTATATGCGACTTCAAAGCTTCCGTGATAAGAAAAGATAGAATGGTTGAGTATCCACGAAACAAAATACAAAAAAATAATGAATTATCTAGTGATATTCGTAGAGTATCTTCTACCGAACATTTTGAATATATATAAAGCATGATTATACATAAGGATACAAGATATAACACCATTAAAAGAAAGAGAAAGAAAAGAAAAATCTTCACAAGCACTAAAGGTTGGATTGGCTTGTTCTAAAAGCCATTCGTTATTGTCATGGGTTTTCTGGCCATATTAGTGCTGGCCATGTGTGTTGGCCATAAGACTTGAAGCAGATGGCCTTGTGGGTATGCGAGGCGAGGGTGGTGGTGGTGATGGTGATAATGGTGATGATAATAATAATAGTGATGACAGTGATGGTAATGATGAGGTCATATAAGGCTAATAACAATAATCATGAAGATAGTTTTCGGTATCATTATCAGATGATGATAGTAACAATATTAGAAATGATAATGATGATGGTCATAATCACTAATTTAATGTTCATTATCATAGACATCATTAAAATAGTCGATTTTCATTTCTTGGTTGAAATTGAACACGATTGTAGCACTATAAAACACACGCACACACGCACTTCTTGTTCACGCCAATCAGCCGAAGACACAACAAACTTTGCTATGATGTAACGAGTCGATGTGACAAGGTTCCCTCCTTCACTTCACTTGATCGGCACTTCCGTTGAATGTTTAATGATTAGACTAGAGGCAATTATGGTAATTAGTGATTATGATGATCATGAGGACGATAACCATGATAATGATGATGATGAGAACAACAGTGATGATGGAAATGCTCATAATGATGATAAAAGTGGTGGTAATAATTATGGTGATGATAATGATCAAGATAATTATATAACATAATAAGGGAAGTGAAATTTTATGACAAATTTTTTTTACAGTAGCACCGAGTAAATAATATTACAATTTGATCATATTCATAAAACAATACTGATGACTTTGGAATCATCTATTTTCGGCGAAGAGATGCCATTAGTTTTAATATTTTAATAATTATGGAAAAAAAAACTATAGTGTCTTCTCCCATACGATGCTAATCACTATAACGTTATGCAATATGGTGTATGAATTAAATATATTGCTGATTATATACTTTATTCACTGTGGCAGAGAGACGCCTATGGAAAAGGGGGGAAAGGAAACTATTTTCATTTGGAAAAAAATCTTCATTGGAAAACGAAAATTAGTGAACGAAAATTTAGGTTCATGTTGGTCACGTGTTGGTGATAGAAGAATAAGGGAGTTTGTAATGGGAGTTTGGGTGGTATGGTGATAGTAGGAGTAATAGGAGTAAGGGCATAAGTGTTAATGGGAGTTTGGGAAGAGAATTATGGTGTTTATATGCGACTTCAAAGCTTTCCTGATAAGAAAAGATAGAATGGTTCAGTATCCACGAAACAAAATACAATTTGATCATATATATATATAACAATACTGATGACTTTGTAACATCTATTTTCGGCGAAGACATGCCATTAGTTTTAATATTTTAATAATTATGGAAAAAAACTATAGTGTCTTTTCACATACGATGATAATCACTATAACGTTATGCAATATGGTGTATGAATTAAATATATTGCTGATTATATACTTTATTCACTGTGGCAGAGAGACGCCGACGGAAAAGGGGGAAAGGAAACTATTTTCATTTGGAAAAAATTCTTAATTGGAAAATGAAAATTAATGAACTCAAATTAGGTTTATGTTGGTCACGTGTCATGGTAAAGTGATTGAGGAATAAGGGAGTTTGTAATGGGAGTTTGGGTGGTATGGTGATAGTAGGAGTAATAGGAGTAAGGGCATAAGTGTTAATGGAAGTTTGGGAAGAGAATTATGGTGTTTATGCGCGACTTCATAGCTTCCGTGATAAGAAAAGATAGAATGGTTGAGTATCCACGAAACAAAATACAAAAAAATAATGAATTATCTAGTGGCATTCGTAGAGTATCTTCCACCGAACATTTTGAATATATATAAAGCATGATTATATGTAAGGATACAAGATATAACACCATTAAAAGAGAGAGAAAGAAAAGAAAAATCTTCACAAGCACTAAAGGTTGGATTGGCTTGTTCTAAAAGCCATTCGTTATTGTCATGGGTTTTCTGGCCATATTAGTGCTGGCCATGTGTGTTGGCCATAAGACTTGAAGCAGATGGCCTTGTGGGTATGCGAGGCGAGGGTGGTGGTGGTGATGATAATGGTGATGATAATAATAACAGTGATGTCAGTGATGGTAATGGTGAGGTCATATAAGGCTAATAACAATAATCATGGATATAGTTTTCAGTATCATTATCAGATGATGATAGTAACAATATTAGAAATGATAATGATGATGGTCATAATCACGAATATCAATGTTCATTGTCATAGTCATCACTGTCTTCATTAAAATCGTTATGATCATCGTGCTACAGACTCCCCGTGAAGAATATTACCCGAAAATGACCTTAATTTGAATTCATTTTGTTGCATTAACTCCAAATCAGTCATATTAAATTATATAACTTGAAAAAATGTATGCTGAACGTAAAACATATGATAAACACATAGTCGATTTTCATTTGTTAGTTGAAATTGTACACGATTGTAGCACTATAACACACACGCACACACACACACACACACACACGCACGCACACACTCTCTCTCTCTCTCTCACACACACATACACTTCTTGTTCACGCCAATCAGCCGAAGACACAACAAACTTTGCTATGATGTAACGAGTCGATGTGACAAGGTTTCCTCCTTCACTTCACTTGATCGGCACTTCCGTTGAATGTTTAATGATTAGACTAGAGGCAATTATGGTAATTAGTGATTATGATGATCATGAGGACGATAACCATGATAATGATGATGAGAACAACAGTGATGATGGTAATGCTCATAATGATGATAAAAGTGGTGGTATTAATGATAATGGTACTGTTGATGATCAATTAATGATAAGGGAAGTGAAACTTCTATGACAATATTTTTACAGCAGCACCCACATGTATATTACAATTTGATTATATATATAAGACAATACTGATGACTTTGGAATCATCTATTTTCGGCGAAGAGATGCCATTAGTTTTAATATTTTAATAATTATGGAAAAAAAACTATAGTGTATTCTCCCATACGATGCTAATCACTATAACTTTATGCAATATGGTATGAATTAAAATATATTACTTATTATATACTTAATTCACTGTGGCGAAGAGACGCCCATGGAAAGGGGGGGAGGAAACTATATCTTCTTTTTTAAAAAATTCTTAATTGGAAAACGAAAATTAGTGAACTCAAATTTAGGTTCATGTTGGTCACGTGATAGAAGAATAAGGGAGTTTGTAATGGGAGTTTGGGTGGTATGGTGATAGTAGGAGTAATAGGAGTAAGGGCATAAGTGTTAATGGGAGTTTGGGAAGAGAATTATGGTGTTTATATGCGACTTCAAAGCTTTCCTGATAAGAAAAGATAGAATGGTTGAGTATCCACGAAACAAAATACAAAAAGATAATGAATTATCTAGTGGCATTCGTAGAGTATCTTGATGATGATCAAGATAATTAGATAACATAATAAGGGAAGTGAAACTTTCATGACAAAATTTTTAAAACGGGAACTACATGTAAATAATATTGCAATTTGATCATATATATATAACAATACTGATGACTTTGTAACGTCTATTTTCGGCGAAGACATGCCATTAGTTTTAATATTTTAATAATTATGGAAAAAAACTATAGTGTCTTTTCACATACGATGATAATCACTATAACGTTATGCAATATGGTGTATGAATTAAATATATTGCTGATTATATACTTTATTCACTGTGGCAGAGAGACGCCTATGGAAAAGGGGGGAAAGGAAACTATTTTCATTTGGAAAAAAATCTTCATTGGAAAACGAAAATTAGTGAACTCAAATTTAGGTTCATGTTGGTCACGTGATAGAAGAATAAGGGAGTTTGTAATGGGAGTTTGGGTGGTATGGTGATAGTAGGAGTAATAGGAGTAAGGGCATAAGTGTTAATGGGAGTTTGGGAAGATAATTATGACGTTTATATGCGACTTCAAAAGCATCGTGATAAGAAAAGATAGAATGGTTGTGTATCCACGAAACAAAATACAAAAAAATAATGAATTATCTAGTGACATTCGTAGAGTATCTTCTACCGAACATTTTGAATATATATAAAGCATAATTATACGTAAGGATACAAGATATAACACCATTAAAAGAAAGAGAAAGAAAAGAAAAATCTTCACAAGCACTAAAGGTTGGATTGGCTTGTTCTAAAAGCCATTCGTTATTGTCATGGGTTTTCTGGCCATATTAGTGCTGGCCATGTGTGTTGGCCATAAGACTTGAAGCAGATGGCCTTGTGGGTATGCGAGGCGAGGGTGGTGGTGGTGATGATGATGCTGGTGATGATAATAATAATAGTGATGACAGTGATGGTAATGGTGAGGTCATATAAGGCTAATAACAATAATTATGAATATAGTTTTCAGTATCATTATCAGATGATGATAGTAACAATATTAGAAATGATAATGATGATGGCCATAATCACGAATATAATGTTCATTATCATAGTCATCACTATCACTAATAATATTACCAGAAAATGACCTTAATTTGTATTCATTTTGTTGCATTAACTCCAAACCAGTTATGCTAAATGATATAACTTG
>NW_028234442.1:5451557-5454057 GCF_977035675.1 Penaeus japonicus
AAACTATATCTTCTGTTTGAAAAAAATCTTAATTGGAAAACGAAAATTAGTGAACGAAAATTTAGGTTCATGTTGGTCACGTGATAGAAGAATAAGGGAGTTTGTAATGGGAGTTTGGGTGGTATGGTGATAGTAGGAGTAATAGGAGTAAGGGCATAAGTGTTGATGGGAGTTTGAGAAGATAATTATGGCGTTTATATGTGACTTCAAAGCTTTCGTGATAAGAAAAGATAGAATGGTTGAGTATCCACGAAACAAAATACAAAAAATAACGAATTATCTAGTGGCATTCGTAGAGTATCTTCTATCCAACATTTTGAATATATATAAAGCATAATTATACATAAGGATACAAGATATAACACCATTAAAAGAGAGAGAAAGAAAAGAAAAATCTTCACAAGCACTAAAGGTTGGATTGGCTTGTTCTAAAAGCCATTCGTTATTGTCATGGGTTTTCTGGCCATATTAGTGCTGGCCATGTGTGTTGGCCATAAGACTTGAAGCAGATGGCCTTGTGGGTATGCGAGGCGAGGGTGGTGGTGGTGATGGTGATAATGGTGATGATAATAATAATAGTGATGACAGTGATGGTAATGGTGAGGTCATATAAGGCTAATAACAATAATCATGAATATAGTTTTCAGTATCATTACGCACGCACACACACACACTCTCTCTCTCTCTCTGTCACACACACACACACACACGATGTGACAAGGTTCCCTCCTTCACTTCACTTGATCGGCACTTCCGTTGAATGTTTAATGATTAGACTAGAGGCAATTATGGTAATTAGTGATTATGATGATCATGATGACGATAACCATGATAATGATAATGATGAGAACAACAATGATGATGGTAATGCTGATATATGATGATAAAAGTGGTGATAATAATAAGGGTGATGATGATCAAGATAATTAGATAAATTAATGATAAGGGAAGTGAAACTTTTATGACAATTTTTTTACAATTTTACGACACCGTGTATATATTACAATTTAATTTTATATATATAACAATACTGATGACTTTTTAGTCATTTATTTTCGGGGAAGAGAGGCCTTTTGTTTTAATATTTTAATAATTATGGAAAAAAACTAGTTTCTCCCATACGATGCTAATCACTATAACGTTATGCAATATGGTGTATGGATTAAATATATTGCTGATTATATACTTCATTCACTGTGGCAGAGAGATATCCATGGAGAAGGGGGAAAGGAAACTATCTTCGTTTTGAAAAAAATCTTAATTGGAAAACGAAAATTAGTGAACGTAAATTTAGGTTCATGTTGGTCACGTGATGGTGATAGAAGAATAAGGGCATTTGTAATGGGAGTTTGGGTGGTATGGTGATAGTAGGAGTAATAGGAGTAAGGGCATAAGTGTTAATGGGAGTTTGGGAAGAGAATTATGGTGTTTATATGCGACTTCAAAGCTTTCCTGATAAGAAAAGATAGAATGGTTGAGTATCCACGAAACAAAATACGAAAAGATAATGAATTATCTAATGACATTCGTAGAGTAACTTGATGATCAAGATAATTAGATAACATAATAAGGGAAGTGAAACTTTTATGACAAAATTTTTAAAACGGGAACTACATGTAAATAATATTGCAATTTGATCATATATATATTTAAAAATACTGATGACTTTGTAACGTCTATTTTCGGCGAAGACATGCCATTACTTTTAATATTTTAATAATTATGGAAAAAAACTATAGTGTTTTTTCACATACGATGATAATCACTATATCGTTATGCAATATGGTGTATGAATTAAATATATTGCTGATTCTATACTTTATTCACTATGGCAAAGAGACGCCCATGGAAAAGGGGGAAAGGAAACTATTTTCATTTGGAAAAAAATCTTAATTGGAAAACGAAAATTAGTGAACTCAAATTTAGGTTCATGTTGGTCACGTGATAGAAGAATAAGGGAGTTTGTAATGGGAGTTTGGGTGGTATGGTGATAGTAGAGGTAATAGGAGTAAGGGCATAAGTGTTAATGGAAGTTTGAGAAGAGAATTATGGTGTTTATGCGCGACTTCATAGCTTCCGTGATAAGAAAAGATGGAATGGTTGAGTATCCACGAAACAAAATACAAAAAATAATGAATTATCTAGTGATATTCGTAGAGTATCTTCTACCGAACATTTTGAATATATATAAAGCATGATTATACATAAGGATACAAGATATAACACCATTAAAAGAAAGAGAAAGAAAAGAAAAATCTTCACAAGCACTAAAGGTTGGATTGGCTTGTTCTAAAAGCCATTCGTTATTGTCATGGGTTTTCTGGCCATATTAGTGCTGGCCATGTGTGTTGGCCATAAGACTTGAAGCAGATGGCCTTGTGGGTATGCGAGGCGAGGGTGGTGGTGGTGATGATAATGGTGATGATAACAGTAATAGTGATGGTAATGATGAGGTCATATAAGGCTGATAACAATAATCATGAATATAGTTTTCAGTATC
>NW_028234442.1:5501557-5516557 GCF_977035675.1 Penaeus japonicus
CAATTTGGTCTATAGGTCTTTGAAGGATATAAACTATTCGAATTTAAGGTGAAAAGTGTGAATTTAGAGTACTCTTTTTATGATATAACCTCCCAAGATGTGACAAGACTGAGGAGGCGACCTTTTCCGTATCAATTTGATTGTAAGAAATACTCCAATTTTGGGTATTTTTGAAAACCCGAGAAATGCGTTTTCTTGCTGTAACATGTATTAATTTTACGAGAGGTACTGGCACAAACCTAAATAGAATAAACAAAAAAAATAACGAGCGGTATCCCTAGTTGGCAACCGACCATACGTTAGACAGTATCCTAAGCTTCAGTATCGAGTCCTTTTTTCTAAAGGTGTGGGAGTTAAAGATCATTTTTTTTTTTTTTTTAGGTCTTACGCCTAGTTACATAATGTAAATTGAACCTCGTTTTAGCGCATGCATGTCCAAGTAGCACGTAAGGTTCCCATGAGATGTCCCCGCTGTTGGTTGTCATATTGTGATCATGCGGTAGCAGGGGGAGGGGGAGTGGGGTGGGGGGCGTCGGGGAGATTATTGTGGTTACGTCTGATTTACACTATATATATATATATATATATATATATATATATATATATATATATATATATATTTTATATATATTATTTTTCTAAATCTTTTTTTTTTTTTTTTTCTTTTTTTTTTTTTTTTTTTTTTTTCCTTACTAGAATTATGGTTAAGTTGTGTTATGACAGTGAGAGAGATCGATGTGGTTTGAAAGGAATGTGCGCCAGATGATTAGTCTCTCTCGCTCTCTTTCTCTATCTTCTCTCTCTCTCTCCCTCCCTCTCCCCCTCTCTCTCTCCCTCTCTCTCTCTCTCTCTCTCTCTCTCTCTCTCTCTCTCTCTCTCTCTCTCTCTCTCTCTCTCTCTCCCTCTCCCCCTCTCTCCCTCTCTCTCTCTCTCTCTCTCTCTCTCTCTCTCTCTCTCTCTCTCTCTCTCTCTCTCTCTCTCTCTCTCTCCCTCTCTCCCTCTCTCTCTCTCGCTCGCCCTTCCTCCCTCTATCTATCTATTTACCTATCTATCTATCTATCTATCTATCTCCCCCTGTAATGTGTACTCCCCTTAGCTTGTTCATTGCAACTTACAAATAACTAGATGGAGTCGCGAAATGATCGATCGGCTGCATGTGTTGATTGAGCGAATGCAACGATGCAACTTCTGCTATTGCAGTCGAGTGTGGTAGGGGTCTTGTTGGGAAAAAAGTGAAGACACGGCGGCCGGCTTCATCATCATCACTACCACCACCATCAACACCATCACCACCATCAATAAAGCGTAGTAGCGTGGTCGGTCAACAACTCAGATGCTGACGCTGCTTGCTGAGTCAGCAGATTCCGAGGCAGACAAGAAAGAGTGTGTCTGTCTGTCGCCCGTCCGACCGACCTTCCGACCGCAGCGCCCACAGCACAGCGCGTGGCCAAGGGGGCAGAGCGTCAACAGCAGATCATAAGACCGGAAGGTAGCGAGGCTGACGAAATTATCTGGGTTTTCGAGCTTATTCTTCGGAGTGGCGAGTCGCTCCGTAGTAGTGCAGAGTGGATGGGATTTTTGTTTTTCGTGACCTTGTTTGATTGTTTGGGCAAGCGGGAGTGACCTCTTATATACTGGGGGTAGGGGGGGGGGTGGAGATGCCTAAGTAAGGGGTTGTTAAGCGGTTTCGTAGCAAGGGGATGAATTTGCCGGGGCGTGTGGCCTGGTCTTGACGGGCGGGAAGGGGGGGGGGGATGATTGCGTGGGGTAGGTATATATGTATAGATGCAATGAATGTGTGCTAGTTACAAATACGTATGGAAGTATTACTTGAAATACGAATAAGGTATTAGTTGAAATACGAATAAGGCATCTGTTAAAATGTGCATAATTTATTAGACGCAATATGAATTACGTATTAGTTGAAATACGAATAAGGTATTAGTTGCAATATGAATTACGTATTAGTTACAATATGAATAAGGCATTAGTTGCAATACGAATAAGGTATTATTTGCAATATGAATAAGGCATTAGTTGCAATACGAATAAGGTATTAGTTGCAATATGAATTAAGTATTAGTTACAATATGAATAAGGCATTAGTTGCAATGCGAATAATTTATTAGTTGCAATATGAATAAGGCATTAGTTGCAATACGAATAGGGTATTAGTTGCAATATGAATAAGGCATTAGTTGCAATACGAATAGGGTATTAGTTGCAATATGAATAAGGCATTAGTTGCAATACGAATAAGGTATTAGTTGCAATATGAATAAGGCATTAGTTGCAATACGAATAAGGTATTAGTTGCAATACGAATAAGGTATTAGTTGCAATACGAATAAGGTATTAGTTGCAATAAAAGTAACGCATTAGTCGAAATCGAAGGAAACTTTTCTACCCGGAGGTACGCGCCGCTGTTTACATTGAGTTGACGCGTGACACTGACCAGACCCTGACGACGGCCAGGCTATGTAGGTCAGTGGGGAATAAGGGAACAAACTAAAGTGAATGAAGTCAAAGCTCTAATGAAGTCAAAGCTTCACCGTTGCTGTGAACCTCTTGTCTACTTTTACCTTGTCTTTATCGTGGTTTCTCTCTCTCTCTCTCTTTAATGCGTACTTTACTGTGTCTGTGAATAATCTTTGTGGATATTATGATATAGTACATACTGCTGAGGCTTTCATTATTAACTAACGTCATGATACCTATAAATGTCAAATCTTACTCACAATCTGAATGCATCGCCTTGTTCCTTTTATCATTGTACCCCCCCCCCCCCACCCCAGACCCATAGTCCTCGTCACACAACCCTATAACATGTCACAAACTTGAACAGAGAGATCTAGTCACTTCCAGTCATCTCCCCGAACCTAACTGGACCTAACTGGAGGCTCTACTCTTCAGCAATTTTTTTTTTCTCCTGTTTGGCAGTAGTTAGTCTGATAACAAGTGTCATCGTCGTAGTTAGTGATTCGATTGATGGCGGACACGTATATTGTGTCATGCTCGTGAATATTTGAGGCACTTTTTTGTGCAAACCTTCAGTATTGTGATGTCCCTCGCCATCTCATTCTTTTTTCTAACTCGGTCTATATATATATGTCTAGCAAACTACTTTGTATTTTTCTATGCATATGTCTATTTATCTGTTTATCTGTCAATCTATCTATCAATATATACATATCTATCTATCTATATATATGTATGTATATGTACATATATATTTATATATATATATATATATATATATATATTATATATATATATATATATTATATATATATATATATATATATATATATATATATATATATATATATATATATATATATATATATATATATATATATATGTGTGTGTGTGTATGTATGTATGTATGTATGTATGTACTTATTACTACATTTATCCATTGCCCGTTTTATGTAGCCATACTATAATAGTTTGTATTATGTAGCGTCTTTGTACTACATATACATTATGATGCCCTGTACACACTCCATTATTTATATTATCATTGCTTTCTCCCTCACTCATTCTCATAGCAACCTGTCCACCAGAAGCTCCAACCAGACGCTCAATAAACAGAATTTTCTCTTTCCACGGATCAGTTTGTCAACCCAGTTGGGAGGGGGGTAGGGGAGAGGTGGGATGCGGTGGAAGGGGGGGGAGGGGCATTTAGTCCAAACCGGAATTCCAGGCTTGACCCCTGGGAGTTCACCTCATCTCTCGTGCTGCCTCTTTGGAAATGTTTGTGGCCATGTGTCCTTGCATCTAATGCTGGCCATGGAAGTCTGAGGAGAGTGGAATTTTTGTAGAATTGCAGATGTGGATATACGGGGCCATACCGTTGCTTAATTTAATGCTCTGGTGGAAGACTTGTTCTCTCCTTTATGTTCTTTATTCTATTTAGTTGTAGTTGTATGTTGCGCAAATGCAATTTTGACTAATGCTTTATGCTTAATGGTGTTGTTGCAGTGTTTGATGTTTGAGATAGACTAGGAGATAGTACGATTCTTGTCCTTATTTGTAGTGATGCTTAATGATTCTCATAATGTTAAATTTCAATCCCCCATTGTGGGGACCTTAACTAACCTCTTTTTTGTGGATGCAGTGGTCATGCCTCCGGGTGGCATGTATGCAATGCCATGATCATGTCTATTTCTTTTAGTATATGTATAGTTGTGGCGATATTTATCTCTCTCTCATCATCTCCCATTGAGAGTGTAGCGTGAGCGGTCAGCAGTTCAGATGCTGGCGTTGTTCACATATGCAATTGTCCAAATGAAAGTGATGAAGGTAATGTGAAGCAACGCGTCCGTGGCCATGCGTGGAATACATTTTCGTAATCGGATTATTATGATCGTGATTGCGATGACGACATGTATGATTATGCCTGCCATTTTGATTTTAAATAGGGTTTGGACCCTACTACGTCAGCACTGCAGTGTCATAAAACTGCAGCCCAGGGAGGGACACCTCGTTTGTTTACATCTTGGCACTTCCAGCCGTATGCCTCGTCACTTTCGGTCCTTGGTCTTCGCCGTCGACTTTGCATTGTCGCATCCCGAGTCGCATTTGTTTTCCGCATCTTCCATACGCCCTTAACGGAATATTATTGGAATGATTGACACGCCCTTCGTCTAGGGGGACGGTTGACGAAGGCAAGTGTACAGAAATGACAGTATTATGGCAACGGCATTATCCTTCGCACCTTTACGACGGCCGTAACGGTACGATGACCAAGACAAAGACAAGGGACTAGGGATGCGGTCGTTGGGGTTGAAGAAAACCAGAGTCGGTTCTTGTAGTTAGTCCGAAGGCGAGGCTGGAAGAGCAGGCATTCCCGTCCCAGCCCTTTGATCCCTGCTTGTCCTCTTCCTTTCCCTTACTGACTCAGGGCATTTTATCGCCAAGGAAATGCGTTTAGACGTGACTATATGCGTCCAGTATAAGCAACACTAACTTCCGGAACCCTTTTCAACTAGAGGTGTGAACAATTTTCAATTTTCCGGGTGGAAACACGTAAAAAAAAAAACAAAGGAAGTGAGTTGTAGTAATGAAAAATAATGGGTCTAGGCGTTCTTAAATATTAACCTAAAAACAACGGGGCCCATATTTAACTAGTTTCGCTCTAGCCTGCAATATAGCAAGTAAATAACGGATAGGGACGTATCAACTAATAAGAGCACAGATATCAGTAATTATACGTTGTAACGATAAGAATGTAGATAGTAACAGCTTGTACGCACAGGGCCTGGTTTCCGGTTCTCTAACCTCACAGGAGGAGGTGCGTTTCAAAATGAAGCTCACATCATACTAGTCGTGACAATAAATTGCTCAGAAATGAGACCATTGATACACCACTGCTTTGCAAAACTGCATCGACGAGGCACTTACGTCGATGTGCTGTTTTGACTTGTGGTATTCCACGTCTGTGCCGTGACTTCACTGAACCTTAACATTCCTGGAATCTCTTACTGAGCGCTGTGGTCCCTTGCCTTGTCCTGATGGTAGGTGCATTAGATATCGTATATATCAACATTTTTCGCCGACGACTGATGGAATAAGCAGCAACTGATGCAACAATGCCCACAGGCACACTGCTCGGAACTCTTCTGTCGCTAAAGTCAGTTAAATATATTTCTATTACGCGGGTAAGGTCTGCAGTCTGTAAGTTTATGTGTGTGTGCGCGCGCGCACGCTTGCGTGCTTGTGTTTAAAAATTCTAAGTTTACATAAAAAAATAGTCTGCTTATCAAGAAAACAGCACTCTAGTTCATCTTTCCCCATACCACCCATATAACGTTGCCCTGGCATCGGAAAGAGGCGTAAGGAGAGGGTTTAGTCTTTGTCCTGGAGGGGTGGGGGGGGGTATTGTTAAATTTACCGAGAGGGGAATTCCCGCCGATGTCACTGTAGTCTCCGGAGCCTACGGCCATGTTCCATTGCTGGCGGCATTCCCTGTGAAGCAGACGAAACTTTTTTTTTTATGATTGTTATAATTATTATGGCTTCATGCTAAGGAATGGACAAGAATATATTTTATCTTTTTTTTACCATCCCTGTGTGTTTTCCATCCATTGATCTGTAAATTTTGCTCACGGAAATTAACCTTAACACCTCTTCAAGCTTCTAAGTCGCGATGCAGTAAAACGACCGCTTTAGGATGCAGGGCAATAAAAGGATTAACATAAACTCGAACGCTGTGTGGAATTGCAGCTCATCACGTGCCGCGATGAGGTAATGTATCTCAGCTTCTAAGGCCCACCTCATGTCCCGATTTCACATGGTTGTTTAATCAAATGGAAAGCAACTTTAGCAGAACTTTCCTCCAAGAACTGTCCCTCTAGACACTTTATCATTCACAGGATTTCGCTTTAACTTAAAGTTACGAAAGATTCACACTTCTTGATTTCTTGTTGGTGCTGGGGGGGCGGGGGGGTCTCGGATCTATTGGCGAAGTGGGCTATGGGGTGATTTGTCTGCATTGGGCGCATGCACTTGAGTATGTGTTTGTATGTAGAATGTATTTTAATACTGATTGTAAGGGCATGTTTTTTTAGTTTAGCTTTTTGCTAATGCACTATTCACATTTGAAACATATTTTTACACAAACATTGAAATTGAATTTTATATATGTATATATATATATATATATGTGTGTGTGTGTGTGTGTGTTCTTAGATTTATACGTGCTTTCGATGGACGGTTACTGTTATATGCAATTGGAATTACAAAAAATAGAAGTTGAAGTTGAAATTGAAATTCGGAGTTAAATGTCAACGCATGATTGCTTCCCTGTGTGTGTGTGTGTGAGTGTGAGTGTGTGTGAGACATGAGAGATTGAGGTTCAGATCACGTGCCACATACCGCATGTCAGATGTCCCTTGGTAAGCAGAGATTCTGGAAGCGGCAGGACTTGCTGTACCCGACATATCCTTCCTCTCCCTGCTGTTGGCCGTGGGATAATCCTGCACAGTCCTGCCAGACGCTGAACTCTTCGACTCTTGAACTCGCGCTTCTTTTCTTTATTCTTACGCGTGTCACATCCCGATACACTCTGTCAGTTCCGCGGACGCTTCAACCCCGATATCCGAGATGTCGTTATTTCCATCAGCCTTACGACGAGCTTACGACGAACGGCGCGGCCACAGAGAAGCATCTCGAATTCTCCCACTTCGCAACGCAACGTAACGCCGGCGAAGCTACGACCACGGAATACCATGTCGGAAAGGGACTTGATAGCTTGAAGATTAATCGTTTGAGAATAAGTTCAAAACGTAGGTTGTAAGATTCCAAGATCTATCTTTCCTAAGACCTTAAGAGAAAGGTCATATGAAAATTTGTAGATGACCTTTCAAAAGCGGATTTTTTTTTCTTCTTCTTCTTCCACTCAAAAACGCGAATGATTTCAGAAACTTTTCTCCACGCGCAAACTGTGCAAAGTTAGTAGACCAGACCAGGCGTTTGACAAGGAAGTCTATGTGGACACAAATGTTTCTCCCTTGTTTTGGAAGGGAGTTGGGGAGTAGGAGTAGATATATATATATATATATATATATATATATATATATATATATATATATACATACATACATACATACATACACATATATGTGTGTGTGTGTACTATATGTTAAATCCTCGCCATTAATTTTTATCAATTTAATATACGCAGCATTCTAGACTTATCTAGCTTTTAATGCTATAGCTTCCCTGCACATGAGAGGAAGTGAAGAAACGGTAGGAGGACAATTAGAAGGAGAAATAAGAAATATAGAGAGAATAAGAAAGGTGAATAATAATATGAGAAAAAATGATATCAGAAAATATAAAGATAATATAAAGAATAAGAGAAATACTTATATATAGAAATAATATTTGAACAATGAGAATAAGATAAAATATTAAACAAAACTATGAATAACTGAATAAATACATAAAATAAGAAAAAGTATACAAATGAGAAAAATGAATATAATAAGTAAAAGAGAAGAAGAAAGAAAAGGGAAAGGGAGATGGAGAAACAAATGTCAAAAAAGGATTTAGCAAGAAGAGAAAAGAAAATAAAGATGAAAATAACGCAGATAATAATTAGCGTGAAGAGAAATATAATATAATAATAGTAGAATAGGAAGAGGAATAAGAACAGAACCATAGGAGGAAGAAAAAAAAAAGGAAAAACGAAAAGGAAGACGAGTTAAATCATCCACGGGAAGTAACGTTACGCAAACTATTTTCTGTGACGTGACGTAAGCCACATCATGTGACGTCATCAATGTGGCTGGAACGTCGACCAAGATTCATGTTAGTAATGGCGGGAGTGCACCTGTGTGAACATCAACGCCAGAATTTACAGACATTTGGGAATTTTGGTGTTGACGCTCACACAGAACGCACTCTTTGGCAACTGAGGAGACCTGACGTCATGTTATTGTGAACGCATTTCTTTCGTTATGTTCCTTATTTTGAATTTAAGGCGTTGAGTTTGACGTTTCGAAATGCGTATGGTTTTGAAAAAATAATTAATTTTATCTTTATTTCGTATGATTTGATTAATGGTAGGTATGTTCTCATGGGAGAGAGTGAAGGATGAAGAAAAATGGTTAGAGAGTGAGTGAGTGTAAGCCACTTGATGCCAGCAGTTGTAATCCACTAGCTTCGCCCGTTGTACTCGGTGGATAAGACAGACAGACAGACATTCACGTGCCATGGTCTTTATTGGTGGACTCGGTGAATACGCTCGGCTGCAGCCAAAGACCGGAGGTCAGAGCTGTTCGCTCTGACCGTTCTCCCTCTGGCTGTGATCTGCCCTGGGTTTATTCTGTGTCCTTCTTAAGTATATATCTTGAGTCGCTTTCTGTGCCTTAGGGCTTCCGCTAGCAAAGGCAGCTGCCAGGGCGGCTGCAGTTTAGGAAACATGATACGACAGGTCAAAACAGACTGCCAGCAATATAACACTGAATTTAATAAAAAAGCATAATCAGTGTCTTAGGTCACATGATATGCAATATCAGTGCCTTACACACAGAGATAGAGAAAGGGGGGAAAGAAGAAGGAGAGAGAAAGGGGTGAAGGAGAAAGAGAGAGAGAGAGAGAGAGAAAGGTGGGGAGAAGAAAGAAAGAGAGGGAGAAAGGGAGAAGAAGGAGAGGGAGTGGAAACTGGGGGAGAAGAACCCAGAAGATTCACTACTACAGGTTATTAGAGGTGGCCTGTTGAATACATTTGCCTCCAGTCGCCGAGGCTGAAGACCCCGAGATGGTGGCCTTTGCCGATCTGATCTGCTCTGAGCTGTGTGCTGATGTCTCTGCCTCGTTTACCCGCGCTTGGGGGAGAGAGGGAGAGATAGAGATGGAGATAGTAATGGAAATGGAGAGAGAGAGAGAGAGAGAGAATGATGGAAATGGTGAGTGAGAGAGAGAATGATGGAAATAGTGAGAGAGAGAGAGAGAATGATGGAAATGGGGAGAGAGAGAGAATGAGGGAAATAGTGAGTGAGAGAGGGAGAATGATGGAAATAGTGAGTGAGAGAGGGAGAATGATGGAAATAGTGAGAGAGGGAGAATGATGGAAATAGTGAGTGAGAGAGGGAGAGAATGATGGAAATAGTGAGAGAGAGAGAGGGGGGGGGGAGAGAGAATGATGGAAATGGTGAGAGAGAGAGAATGATGGAAATAGTGAGAGAGAGAGAGAGAGAGGACAGGAATTGATTATTGGTTCTGGCCCAATAATCGGCCCACTCTTTATGCAGGCTAGCACACATCTTTTTTTTACTATCAAATTCAATTCTAAACCTTTATTCCCGGCAAAATTCACACTCCTTCCATCAGCTGATTGTGTACTGGAATTGTAAGTCTTGGCTTGTATGTGTCCAGTATTGTGTTATTAAAGTATTTCTGGATGGGTAGATAAATAGATACATACATACCTAAATTAATATATATATATATATATATATATATATATATATATATATATATATGTAGATAGATACAGAAGCATATGTATATATGTATATATGTGTGTGTGTGAGTGTGAGTGTGTGCGCGCGTGTGTGTGCCTTCCTCTCTTTTACTTCCTTTCAATCTCTATCATTGCTCCTGAGCGTGTATGAACGTAAAAATAAATTTAAAAAAATACATGATATGAATGTAAAAACTGAAAACGGTATAAGATTACAGTCGGTACTGCATGGCACTTACACAAAGAGATAAACATTAAGATGCACAGTGTCTAGGCTCGCTTCGCTTATAGAACTTAGTGTCGCAAGTGCATTGCCGGCTACGACACCATATTTGCCAAGCGCCTGCCTCCAACGCCTTTTATTTTGGTGCTGACTGGAAGTGGTTTTAGACGTGGTTCGTCATAGGTGCCAAGAGAAAAGGAAACTAAACACCAATAGTAAAGGGGGAGAGAGAGAGAGATTGTGAGTGTGTAGTGAGGGTGAGTGTTCTTCATAGGTGACAAGAGAAAAGGAAACTAAACACTAATAGTAAAGGGAGAGAGAGAGAGAGAGGGTGGGTGGGTGTTCGCCATAGGTGACAAGAGAATAGGAAACCAATGGTTAAGGAGAGAGAGAGAGAGAGGGTGGGTGGGTGTTCGCCATAGGTGACAAGAGAATAGGAAACCAATGGTTAAGGAGAGAGAGAGAGAGAGAGAGAGAGAGAGAGAGAGGAGTTACGTCTAACCGTTATAAATTTTGTTTTGTTTGTACACCGCATCACGAGGGGCTGACGACCATAATTAGTGATTCCCTCTAAAATATAAAATGCAAAAGGGAGAAAATATTAACACTGAAGTGAATTGGTCGATAAACGTAATTGGGTAAGGAATTAATAGTCAATGAGGGGAAGAAAGAACATGTCATGCGGTCAGGGGTTGGCAGTGTCAGGATGTAAACAAAGATTAAAAGAAACAAAACAAGGAGTCCGTTCCTTCTGATTCTTGTTCTGATAAGGAGTAAAAGTTCGTAGTTATCCCATTCTTTACATTTATTTGAATTTTGTTTGTGTTGTGTTTTATCTTATCAAGTAAACGATCACGGGAAGCTTTGGTTTTGGTGTGTGTATATATATATATATATATATATATATACATATATATATATATATATATATATATATATATATATATATATATATATATATACATATATATGTATATATATGTTTGAGTGTGTGTGCGTGTGCGTGTGCGTGCGCGCGCACGCGTGAATAGATATAGATATATGGAACACGTATTTAGTCACAGTGGACGCCTATTTGCTCCGTGGTTGGAGCCACAATGTACGCTTGCTTACATACCTCGTGGTTTCAGCCAAGATAGAGCTGGCGTCCACTCCCCCAGAATTCCCAACGCCTTTGTGGTGTACGGAGACCAAGCTCGGACACCTACCGGACTGGAAGCGAGCGAAAGCGATATTATGATTCCGTAAACAAGAGAGAAAAAGTGATGGTAGCTGCCTGCCTACGTCGCGGCGGAGGAGAGAACATGGACACCGCGTCGGGTCGGGCAGTTTCAAATTATCCGTCCGTGAGGTAGTGTCAATTATGCAGGTAACGAGCGACAGGTCATAGACGTCAGGTGGATCTTCGGCTCTCGCCTGGGACGTTTATATATTTTGTAATCTTGCTGACGTGTGTAATTCTGATGTGTATTTCGTTGAAATACGTTTCTCTTTCTCTTTCTCGCTTTCTCTCTCTCTCTCTCTCTCTCTCTCTCTCTCTCTCGCTCGCTCTCTCTCTATCTCTCTCTCTCTCTCTCTCTGTCTCTCTCTCTGTCTCTCACTCTCTTCCTCTCCCTCTCTCTCTAACTGTGACTTGAAGCAACGCTTATTGTGTCTGATATATTAGTGGAGACAGACAGACAAATAATTTTTCCTGCTATATAGCCATCTGCAAAAAAAACTTTCATACCGCCATCGGTCTGTAGGTTTGTAATTTGTAGGAAAATTCTATATTAATGCATTCATTCATATCAATATAAGGGAAATATGTTTTTTTGAAGTCTACTAAAATTGCTAAAACCCATGAAACATTGGAATTTTGAGTTTCAAAGTTGTTTTTTTTACTATTTTTACAATTGAATCTTGCAAGTGTAGATTGTATGCAGCTTTTTTTATAGCAAGAATGGAAAAAGGAATCACGAAGGAGTTATTTGCAAGGAGCAGTTGATGATCAAATATATTATATAAATTGGTGTTATCGCCAAAAAGAAAAAAGAAAAAAAAACACTTCCTCGAGGAAAAGTCACAAATAAAAACAAACAGACAGGCACAGCTGACCGGAAGAATCTTCATAGCCATCCGGGCCCAGAATATTATGAGTCGGGACACAGTATCAGTGACACCAAAGTAGGTCACTCGTGAGAGACGGAATCGATGGAGCGACTGCAATAGCCGTGCCATTGGAGCTTCAGAGGCAGAGTGACAGAATGAGACCGTGAATGATAAAAGAGTTCAAGGCAAGTGCGGGTGGCGGGTGGGTCATGCCTTGGTCTCAAAAGGGGAGTGGTATGAGCCAGTGATGAGAGTTCAAGGCAAGTGCGGGTGGGTGGGTCATGCCTTGGTCTCAAAAGGGGAGTGGTATGAGCCAATGATGAGAGTTCAAGGGAAGTGCGGGTGGCGGGTCATGCCTTGGTCTCAAAAGGGGAAGTGGTATGAGTCAATGGTAAGAGTTCAAGGGAAGTGCGGGTGGCGGGTCATGCCTTGGTCTCAAAAGGGAAGTGGTATGAGCCTTCGATCTTTCTTCGCCTGGTTTTATTCAGTAGGACCCCGAGGGTGTTTATCATGTCTCGATTAAGTGTTTGCTGGCGGTATAGGCTGGAGTGTCGTGTGGTCGTGTGTGGGGAGACGTTTGCTCACAACTTAGAGAACTTGGTGTAGGGGGGGGGGGGCAGAGGTGTTGTTCTACTGCAGCATTTTATTAACTTGAAGACAGCCCTGTGATTGAGCCGGCGAGGCGAGCCTGGAGGAGGCGGATCTACAAGGGCGAGACTCCGAGATAGCCTCCCTTATTAGGAAAAAAAAAACATTTGCTTATATGAATTAAGTCTATAGTGACACCAGCGACCAGTAGACAACTCTCTCCATCCCAGGGCATCTAGACTCACGGGGGCAGTTGTTGTACAGGAAACGAACAAATGCAAGTCCCATAGCGAAGAAGTTGACAGTATAACGAGGTGATAGATGATAGAGATGATAGGTCGGCCTTAAGTGTTTGCATTTGGAGTAAGAACCTACAGGAAAATATCTCAAAGTGGCTGCAAGTTTAAAACGTTGATCTGGAGTATATCTGCATGCATTACAGCCGGAGTACAAGCATAGAATTTAATTTGTAAATAGGAATATAAATGAAGTATCAAGTTTAAAACCACTGAATATCATACAAATTAAAGGCCTCGTAAACAAACTTTAACTTTAATGGCAGTAGCAATTATAAAATGCTCTGATCTATAAAATGTTGATGACGCCTAGGAATTGGTGGATCCGAAGGTCAATTTAATAGGAATGCGTGGCCATAGGGATCAGCTGTTTCACGAGTTTTATAATGTCTTGAATAAATGGTTAGATTAACATTTTTTATCTCCTTGTGGCGCGTCTACGAATTTTGTTGTTAGAATAACTATTGTTTTCAAAGCGATTATTCCTTAATGCCATATAATATATAGTAAAAAGAAAAAAAAGAGATAAATAAGGAAGAAGGAGAATGAATAAGACCTACTCGACCGATGGTGAGCATTGCAGATGCATCACTCAACCTTAATGCCCTCCCTTGGGATTCCGGAACAGGTGTTCTTGTAGTCTCACCGAGAGGAATGGAAGGGAAGGTGGTGGACATTGAGAGCTTGGGGAGCGAGGTGCCTGTTTCACGTACTGATATATAGAGAGGTTGATATAGATATTGAGATATATTTGTTGTTGTTTATTACGGTGTTCTGGGTTATGGGGCATATTCCTGGTGGGAATGAAGTCGGAATTTGGTCATGGACGAAGACCTAATTCTTAATTAAACATCTCAAGTAATTGGTACAGAGAGTTTTATTTTTTTCTAATATTTTCCTTATATTTGGTTTGGATGATTTGGTTATGATGTATTTCTAATTGTATTATCATAATTATGTTATATGATTACTCTAACTGTAATGGACTGGACTGAGCTCGTCGGTAGAGGCTTAAGGTCAGCCTTGGAGTGGAAAGTATCAACGAGGAATCAGGATCAGAAGTACTAGTAAAGGGAGGCGAAGGAAATCTCTTTTTTTCTATTTCTTACCCTGTGTGTTCATGCCCATTGAAGGCGAGCGTTTTTGTAAAGGTGGGCATTGGGTATGTTTTGGCTTTTGAGTTAGTCTCCGTGTTTTTGTTTTTATTCTGTGCAACAAGCTTTATTTATTTATTTATATTTTTTTTTACTGCGTATGGTGTTACGAATATGTAGATTATCAGTCTTTTATCATGTAGGAAATTGCAAGGGAAACTGATATCTTTTACTTTCTTTTTAGGATGGATTTTCGTGGCAGCGTGGGAGGTAGCTGCTGATTAAGGTATATGTTGTTTTATGTTCGTTTTATCATAGTTGTTTTCATTTTAATTGTATTAGATTACTCCCCACATAGATCAATGTTTTGGGTTATTACCTAAGTTTTTTTTTTTAATATAAGACATGATTGACGGAGACAGAGCTTGATGGTTTTGAATGAGTAAGCGTGAAGGCTTGACTTGAGAACGGCGTTGGGTTGATCTTGGCTGTCAACCCGTTTTTGTAACGTGATAAGTCGGCATTACAGAGGAGCTTTTAGTAAGTCGAGTTTTCTGCGAAATATCGGCTCGAGGCAAAAGATCTTTTTTTAGTTTTATGAAATGGGTTCACACGATGACGTGGATAGAAAGGGCAGTTAGACCAAGAAGGAAAGTTTTTTTTATCTAGTTTCAGCTGTCTCGTCAGATGGGGTGACACGGGAAGTTATAATTATGTTTTTTTTTTAGTTTATAC